>NC_133219.1:772500-1072500 GCF_040436345.1 Pagrus major | reverse complement strand
TCCCTGCCAGCCTGTACCGATATTAGAGGAGCGGTACCAAGTGCAGCAACTGGACAAACTTCCCAAACACAGTCCTTAAACTAAATTCCTGCAAATAAACCCAAAGTAGAACAATGAGAAAAACTAAATAAACAAAGAAAACAGGTCAAAATATCAAAAATTAATAGTCAAAAGACAGACAAAACCAAGCGACCAGACATATAAATACAGAAATCAATTTAAAAAAGGGGTGGGCAAAAACAGCAGTAGCCAGAGCTCCTCCTTTGCCAGTACCACAATTAGGTCATGTGGTGATCTCCATCATATTCCCATTCCTAGTATGAAAAGCATGTATATTAATCCTGTTCAAGGGGGCATATAATATGCAACGTCTCCACAGCTATTGTCTATTACCCCAAACCATATAAGAACATTTAAATAAAATAAAGAAACTGCATACCTGGGAGTTGCAAGTTACACCAAACAACTTATGTGCAACGTCTGGCACTAAATGCACCACACTCCTCTCACTAGTGCCGCACTGCGTAGGGGAAGGGGGAGACGCCACCACTACCTTGGTTTAGCTCTCCTGTTACCGCAAACACACCTGCAGACACCAGGGAGATACCTCATAAAGAAAAGAGCCGACAATATGTATGTGACAGACAGGACAAAACTACATACCTTAGTTAACCATTAGCATCCCTAAAGCAATGTGGTGTCAGGACAGAGGGAGGCAAACCTGCTGCTGGCTGCTTGCAGCTACCTTTGAACAAGGAACTGAGTGATTAGGTGTCACCTGACGCTAATCACTGATTGCAAGGTGTGGCTGTCATACATGGGATGGCTTCCCCCGGGCACAGTCTGTAATATAATGGCCTGTCAATGGCTTTGTCCTTTTCCAGTTTTTGCAAATATTCTATAACCTTCTTTTTGTAGCTACTGTTAGGATCTGACCTCATAGGAGTCTCATAGGAGTTAGTATCACTAAGCAGATGAGTGACTTTGGTGTGGTAGTCCGCTGTGTTAAGCACTACAGTGCATCTCCCTTTGTCTGCCGGCAAGATGATGATGTTCCGGTCTCTTTTGAGTGATGTCAGGGCATTCCTTTCCTCAGTAGTGAGGTTGGAGGGGGGGTGCTTTTGCATCGGCAAAAGCGGCAGATACCTTCAGTTGTAGCTGTTCTGCCTCTGTGTCTGCCAGCTTGTTGTTTCTGATGGCTGACTGTGATGTTGTGATGAGATCTACTACCAGTCTCTGTTCTGGAGCTACTGCAAAGTTCAGTCCTTTGGCAAGGACATCCTTCTCTGGCTGGGTGAACTCTCTGTTGGATCTGTCCGGATGTGCTGTGTTGTTGATGTCCTAATTTCTCCAGGTGAGAGCTTCTGTTCTATGCCAGTTGCTTTGACGTGCCTGTAAAGTTTGGAATTTTCATCTGCCGTTCCTAAACCTTAGAGTGTTGTGATGCTTGTGCCATCTCAACAAACTTGGAGACATTTTCCATTTTCCATGATTCAGTCAATTAGTTTGATTTTTTTCCAAGTACATGACGTAAAACTGTTTGTTTTTTTCAAAACATCCTGTCAACATGGCGTCACTTATCATGGCATCATGCAAATAATGCCCCTTCCTCTATGCGTTATGCATATGAGCAGAAAAAGCATCCACATCCGTTCGCATTTTAACAAAATCCAGTTTTGTTTACATTTTTACACATGCGCAGATGTAAAAGAATGAAAGAAACCGGATTAATGGTATACATGTGCTGAATAAAATGGAATATCGAGCAATAAACTAGGTGTGTTTATCGTTTTTTTCATAATCCGATTATGGCTTTTATCTGATAAAGCATATCACATTATGCTGTTTACATGAACACTTGAATAATCTGGTAACTCCATAAATCAGATTATGATCGGTTTGTTAGTGTAAATGTGCTCAGTGTCAATATCATTTATGAGAAAATATGGTGCATAGTTCCTCTCGAAAACGTGTTTCTTTTTGCCTATTTATATCAATGTAAAGAATACTATAATGAATGATACAAATTATTATTTCTGATTAAAAAAACTTTTGTTGGTTATTTATTAGTGACCCCCGCAGCATTCTGATTTTACTGCTCTCATAGGAGCTCGACCCTACCATATGGGAGCTCAGCTCCCACTTGCTCCCACGTAACTCAAACCCTGGTGACAGGGATTTTACACACCTGCCATACACCATCAGCAAGTAAAAAGGACATTAAACCTAGTCCTTACAGATATTAAGAAATATATGAGCTCTGCTATTAGTGTATTGTATTGATAAACAGATGTGTAGTGATTGTTGTCATGATTACAATGAAGTTATAATGAAGTTATGAAAAAGAGAAACAGTTAAAAAATCGAATAAAGAGATGAATCAGACAAAAGTAATATACAAGCTGAAGTGTGGTAAAAGTTGAGACGTCGATCCAGAACCAAAACTGGCAATCTTTGGCGTCGCTCATAGAGAGCTGAATCTTACTCAAGCCCAGGCACACGCTGCTACTTTCTCGTTGCTCTTAGCAAGACGTCTTCTTATACTATATAACTGGAAATCTAGCTCCCCCCCTAAACATAGCCGTTGGGTTGAGGAAGTTATGGTTTTATGAAGTTGGAAAAGCTTAGATATACCACTCTAGGCTCAGTCAGTAAATTCCAAAAGATATGGTAACCATTCCTGGTGTATTATAATGGTGTTTACAACACGAGAAATGTGACTTAATGACTGTAATTAAAGATCAACTTGGTAGGGTCGCTGTATAATTTTTTTCTTGAAGGCTTTTTTTGTATTATTTGTATCTATATTAATGCAATGTTTTTTTTGTCTCTATTTTTAAACTATGATTGGTATTTGCACTAATGATATCTTATTTCATTACTAGTGTTACTATTATTATTTATTATTATTATCATTTCTATTTTCTACATGTGTTGACCAGTCTCTCAGGGGCGGGGGGTGGGTGGGGATATAGTTGTTGTTGTTGTTGTTACAATGCATTGTATATTATGGATAAAAAACAAATAAAAACATCTGAATATAATAATACAAAAAAAAAAAGTTGAGATGTCACAATGAGTTTGCAAAAAAAGTTGACCTTTAAGTCATCTAGCTCCAAGAAGCGGCTGCATGGCCTATAAGGAGTATAAGTCACCCTCTGAATCAATAGATGGCCAGCCGAGAGAGAATAAAAGAGCAACAGCAACAGAGGAGACGATGTTCTTCCTCCGCTCTCCTTCCTTGGATTAACGCACGAGACGGAGTATGTGAGCAGCCCATCATTGCAGAATGGACTTGTTGGATCCAGTTGGATCCAAGGTCAACAGAGCACAAAGAGGACTACCCAGTTTACAACCAACTGTGGATTATAATTTGGATTTTTTTTGTTCTTTTGTTCACTCTGCTAGCATGGAGTTGGAACTTCAGTGAACTTTTCCCCAGAAAACAGCATCCCTCCCTGCGAGTCAGAGAGTCAGACAGCGTCCTGTTTACTGATGGCGATTATGTAATTATGTAATTTAGAGCAGAAAACATTACTTTGTCACTTTCCAGCATGCATGGTGGGTCAGGATCTCAATCACAACACATTATAACAGCATCCATATGATTATAAACAGTGGGCAGATACATGTTTAGATTAACAGGTGGACACCAGGGGAAACACGTTGAAAAAAACCCACGTTCCCATGTTCATGGCTGAGTGCTAGAATTAGCAAGGGGTGAATGGGTCCATATTTCTTTTTCTAATCAGTGCTGTCCTGTTGGGGGTTTTGAGGAGCGCTTCTACAGATTAATGTTGCTGTATTGATTAATCCATTTGGCTGCCTGGATAGATGGCATCCTATAAGGTGACCCATAGGCTACAGTATCCAGTTTCTCTCCATTTAAACACTGCTGCACACTTGAATAATACTGCTGCACACACAGGTATAGCTCATAAGAGTAGCAGAGTGCGGTCAATACGGGATAATCAGCAGCAGGCTGTACAGTCCTGCTCACCATTATTGGCACCCATGAAGTTTAAGTACATAATGTGGAATATTTTCTGAAAAAAATGAATCAAGTGAAACATTTTTTTTCTATAGACAACTCGTGTTTGATACAAAAGAGCAAATGATAAACAACAATATAAAACAATTAACAATGGGAGGAAAAAATAGAAAAACTTAAAGCTTGCTGTGTCACTGGTATTGGCACCCTTTGCTGTAAATCAGTATGGAAACACATTGTGACTCACCTGTGGTAAATCACAAATGAGAATCATCTGTGATAAATTGTCTGTGCCCATGTGACATGAATTAGCCAATGAATGATGACTTCCCTGTTTTAAAAAGCCATCTGTTATCCCCTGTTCCTTTGTCACAATGGTGAAGACAAAGGAGCTGTCTGAGGACATCAGAAGTGCGATAATTGGCAAACACAAGACCTCCAAAGGGTATAAGGCCATCTCCAAAGACCTTGGTGTCCCTGTTTCAACAGTGCGTAATGTTATTAAGAAGTTTGCCAAGCATGGAACTGTCAAGAACCTCCCTGGGCGTGGGGGGAAGAGAAAAATTGATGAGAGAAGTCTTCGAAAGTTGGTGCGAATGGTGGAAAAAACACCACGTCAAACATCCAAAGACCTGAAGGCCAACCTGGAACAGTCTGGAGTCATGGTTTCAACAAGTACCATACGCCGCACACTAAACCAAACAGGGCTTCATGGGCGAAGGCCAAGGAAGACATCACTGCTGAGGAAAAGACATAAAAAGGAACAACTAATCTTTGCCAAAGAGTACCTGGACAAACCACAATCCTTCTGGGAAAATGTTCTGTGGACAGATGAAACAAAAATAGAGCTTTTTGGCAATGCACACCAACAGTTTTTTTATAGACAACGCAATGAAGCCTACAAGGAAAAGAACACCCTACCAACAGTTAAGCATGGTGGAGGATCCATAATGCTGTGGGGCTGCTTTGCTGCATCTGGTACTGGAGGCCTTGACCGTATCACAGGAATCATGAAATCAGAGAATTATCAAGAGATTTTAGAGCGAAATGTCCTACCCAGTGTAAGAAAACTTGGTTTGAGTCGAAGATCATGGGTCCTCCAGCAAGACAAAGACCCAAAGCACACATCCAAAAGCACGCAGGAATGGTTGAAAAGGAAAAAATGGACTGTTTTAAAAATGGCCAGCCATGAGTCCTGATCTCAATCCGATTGAAAATCTTTGGTATGAGCTGAAATCTGCCATTGGGGAAAAGAAACCTGCAAACGTTCAAGAGCTTGAACAATTTGCAAAGACAGAGTGGGAGAAAATACCAGCTGAGAAGTGCAAGAAGCTTATAGAAGCGTATAAGAAACATTTGGAGGCTGTCATCACTGCCAAAGGGTGTGCAACCAGATATTAAAGAGGGGTGCCATTATTGCTGCACATGCTGTTTTTTCTGTTTCTTCTTTGAAATTACAATATGTAAGTTGAAAAAACAATTTTCTTTGTTAAATTACTTTGGACCTCCAATTAAAAGATCCTGATGATATAAATTTGGTACATTTCCATTTATTTCTGACGATACTGTAGAGGTTATGCAAAAAATGAAGGGGTGCCAATAATGGTGAGCAGGACTGTAAGTAAAACAGTTAGAGTGACCATGAGGTGACAGCTATTAACGGGGGCTGGCTGCTCACCCTAAGCTCTACACAGTGCTTAATTTCATTGCCTACAGAAACACAGAAACATTCTTAGAAGGCTGGGTTTGAATTCTTATTCTAGCCAGGAAGTCCTAATTTTGTTGAAGATTATGCCGCTGCCTCAGAACAGCAGACACTAGCTGCCAGGTCCAACTGTGACAAAAGCCTGTCCATCAATCAGACTTTTCCCCTGATGCACTCTGTGATCAGTGCACAGCTCAAAGGCAACGAGCAGAAATGGCAGGGACATTTAAAAAACAAAATAAGTCTAGCAAAGATTCGTGGGTTATATCTGTTTAAAACAAATTAAGGTGCCAGGCTTGTCCTACCAAGGACAGAATAAAGGGTAACAACCCAGCTTGAAGAAGGGTCTACTGTATGTGCATGAAACCTTTTTATGCCATCAGAGATTTTGTCTGTGGCATGCTGTCATCTCACTGAAAGTCACTGTTAACATGGCCAAAGTGAAACTGGTTTAACTTGAGCACAGCAGTGGGGTTTAAGAACAGTGTGCAACAGCCAAGTTAGCTTTTCAGTCAAAACACGTATTACCTATGACAGAAATAAATTCATCAGCAGTGGAGAAGAAAGCACAGGTTTGGGATTAAGAGCAGCGGACTATGAGACAATCACTGCACAAGGCATCTTTCGACCATTCGACCTGATAAGCCGGACAGCCTCAGGGAGGAGAGGAAGGGTAAGCATTTTGCTAATCCAGTTTGGATATACTCCTTTCTATAATGTCCGGTCGCAGGAAAATTAAATGGATGAAATAGGACTCAGGTTGGCCAAGCAATGCAAAATCAAGGATTGTTGTGCTCCACCACATCCCAGATCAAGCTGTTGCAGTCTGGCAGAGCTGTGGTTCAAGCCGACAGAGCACAGGACTAAAGCAGGACGAGGAGAGGTGGACTCTGTGTTGACGTCATTGATGCTTGGTGCTCACACGCTGTCAAAGTGGATGGACAGTGTTTACCAGATGTCAAACTTTTAATATGAAGATATTGACCACATTACCATCACCATCCTGTTGCTGCTGTTTACATATACCTCAACACAAATTCATAAAATGCACTACCTTTTTATGTGCATACGTTTATAAATAACTGTATATATTCTCTATGTATGGCATTAAGGAGATACTGACAGAGGATTTAAGCTGCTGCTCTGCTGACATGCTGCTTTTACCATGCAGCCTGTGTAGATAGGGTGAAAAGGGCTGTCCATATCGAACGATCACTGTAACGATGATCCACACTGATGAACAATTATTTTCTGTGCACAGTTGCACGCTCTCCAGGTGTTTGCAGCTGAGGAAAATGCATATTGATGACCTGATACACCAGTGTGTTGCACAGAGAAAGAAAATGATACCCGGAAGGAAATTGGTTCACCAAATTCTTCCAAGTCCAGAGGAATTACGAGAAACCAACACCCAGGGTTGTTACAAGAATTGTTATCTTTTGAAGATTTTTAAATTTGAGTCTGCATCATTTATCCTGGATTCATCAAAAACATCAGTAAAGACAAAACAAACAAACTTGCATGCGCAAAACAGCAGCATAAATGAACTAGAATCGGGAGACAATCGTATTTAAAAAGACAGCAGCAATATGATAGGCTAACAATGAAGGTGTGTCACTGTGCTAATGGATAGATATGCCTGGCTAATGTGAGCAGCTGATATCAAGTGACAGCCTCAAATAATGACAGGCAATCATGAGTGAGCATGAGTGAGATGGGTGAATGAAAGGATGGTATGAGAATTAAACTAAGGACTGAGCATGCAAAGGAGTAGTCTTCCTGTCTGAACTTTCGCGAGAGCTTCATTTGGCAGTATGAAATGACTAATTTAACATTATATGTTTATTATTAATTCATAAGTTGTATAATTAACCAAGACTTATTACTGTTATTAGACTAGACCATTTCAAAATTGCTTCCTAAATGCCATCAATTAGCTTACAGTAAAAGTGGTAGGCTACAGTCCAACATTAAGATAATTGATGGATTGAGGAATTTTCATTGGCTGTAAGTGTTTCTATCAGTCATCAAATTGCTCTGAAGTCGCTTTCAAATATGACATTGTTCGCCACTGTTGTTATAGTTGTGGTGTGAACTCCTCCATCCACTTGAGTTAGAAATGTTCATAGTTTTTGTTACAGTTATCATTCTTGGTTTGGATGGCCCTTAACACTTGGTAACTCCTTAAAACTGGGATTGGTTAGACTGTAGAAAGCAGCAAAAGCAAGCTAAATTTTGAAAGAATCCAACCAATAAAATCCCACCTCTGAAAAGGATTCCCAGTGCCACAGTCAATCTGGGTGTGTGCTTTATGCTAACATTAGCAGCTGAAGGAGGCTGTTGCTGTTGCTATAGTTGTGTTCGGCAGGGCTGTGTGCTTTATTAGCACATTAGCATTTGCCGCTACATGATTGTGTTGCTGTCACAGCGGCTCTTATTTTGAGTTCACTGAGTTATCAAGCTCCTGAAAAGCAGGCTCAGTGGCTCTTTGGCATCTTCTCTTCAGCAAAGCTGAACAGCTCTGCATGCGTAACTGGTTACGTTATGTGACATACATGTAACGAGCTGGGCATCTACAGCTGACTTCTACAGCTGACCATGTAAGGAGACAGCTGGTGAGACTCCACTCGGGCAAGGCTGCAGGTCCTGATGGTGTCAGCCCCCCGGTGTTCAAAGCCTGTGCCCCCCAGCTATGTGGAGTTCTTCACATGTCTTCAGCATGAGCCTGAGTCTACAGAGGGTCCTTGTGATGTGGAAGACGTCCTGCCTTGTCCCTGTGCCGAAGACGATGCGTCCCTGTGGCTTCAAGGACTACAGACCTGTGGCACTGACCTCCCACATCATGAAGACCCTGGAGAGACTCGTCTTGAAGCAGCTCCGGCCCTTGGTCAAACCACTCTTGGACCCCCTACAGTTCGCCTATCAACCCCATGCCCCATGCCATCATCTACCTGCTCAACTGTGTCTACACCCACCTGGAAAAACCAGCGAGCACTGTGAGAGTCATGTTTTTTGGCTTCTCCAGTGCATTCAACACCATCCGTCTGGCTCTACTGGGTGAGATGCTGACAGCGATGCAGGTGGATTCCCCCTTGTGACCTGGATTATTGACTATCTGACTGGCAGACCACAGTATGTGCGCTTACAACACTGTGTATCAGATAGAGTGGTCAGCAACACCGGGGCCCCACAGGGGACTGTCCTCTCTCCCTTCCTCTTCACCCTCTACACCACAGACTTCAACTACTGCACAGAGACCTGTCATCTCCAGAAGTTCTCGGATGACTCAGCAATAGTTGGATGTATCAGTGAAGGTGCTGAGGATGAGTACAGGACTACTGTGGACAACTTTGTCACATGGTGTGAGCGGAACCATCTACAGCTCAATGTGACAAAGAACAAGGAACTGGTTGTGGACCTGAGGAGGACCAAGGTGCCGCTGACCCCTATTTCCATCCAGGGGGTCAGTGTGGACATTGTGGAGGATTATAAGTATCTGGGAGTCCACACATAATAAACTGGACTGGGTTAAGAACAGTAATGCCCTCTACAGGAAGGGACAGAGTCGTCTCTATTTTCTGAGATGACTGAGGTCATTCAACATCTGCCGGACTATGCTCAGGATGTTTTTGTGAGTCTGTGGTGGCCAGTGCTATACTCTATGCTGTTGTGTGCTGGGGCAGCAGGCTGAGGGTAGCAGATGCAAAAAGACTGAACAGACTGATCCGCAAGGCCAGTGACGTTATGGGAGTGGAGCTGGACTCTCTGACGGTGGCGTCAGAGAGGAGGATGCTGTCCAAGTTACATGTCATCTTGGACAATGGCTCCCATCCACTTCATGACATGGTGGTCAGCCACAGGAGTACATTCAGTACTAGACTGATCACACCAAGATGCACCACAGAGTGCCACAGGAAATAATTCCTGCCTATGGCTATCAAACTGTTCAATTCCTTGCTCTGAGTGTCAGACACAAAGTTTTCAACTTTGGCATTATTGCTCTGTATGTATGTATATTTATTCTAGTGGAGTGTACATTTCTTGCATTTTTGTTTTGTTTTTGTTGTTCTTGTTTATATATAGATATTATTATTATTATTATTTTTATTTCTGCATATTCTGAACTTTGAATGGCAGCAGCTGTAACGTAAACAATTTCCCCTCGGGGATAATAAAGTATTTCTGATTCTGATTCTGATGTACAGTATTCGACCTACACAAACAAACTATTTGTGGTTTTATTGCATGTAATATTGTATTATATCACATAATGACACATGTATTTGGATTAATAGGGAACCTAATGTTATAGGAACCTATATGAATGGGAGTTGTGATATAGGGGACACTTTAGGAGGTTGCACAGAAGTTTAACGTGTTGATGTTGTGATGCTGCGGGCTGACAATAAAAATACTAGTTAACAGTTGACTCATGCTTGTGATTGTGTAGAAAACATGACACTATTAACCTATATTCATTTAAAAGATGACATGTGCAGGCTTTGCTCACAGAGTCAATTAGGAGTTTCTGCTCTGACATTTTCAGGGGCAAAAATATTCACAGTGGGAAAAACGTTATGACAAAAGTTACAGTACACAGCAACAGCTTTGAATGAACTATCAGCCTACCTGCTGCAGTCTGTTATCACCTATTGCAAAAGTGTCTCATGCCAAGGCTTTGCGCAAGGTTCATGGTGATAAATATGGAAGCCCATTTCTGGCAGTTAAAGAAAAGGATAAGATAAAAACTAAGCTCAATGAAAAAATATTTCCATGGTAATCATAATTATGAGAGAATCATGAGGTAAAAGGTAGAAATTATGAGATAAAAGAAGTCAAAATTATAAGGTAAAGAAATGTAAAATATGGCTTAAAGACATGATTATGAGCCTAAAAAAAAAAAAATCAAAATTGGCATACAAAAGTCATGATTGTGAGATTAAATGTCAACATTAAACTCCTAATTAGGGCCCGAGCAGGAAACCTGCGAGGTCCCTATTGTTTTTGTAGTGATTCTTTTATTAGGGCCCGAGCAGGAAACCTGCGAGGTCCCTATTGTTTTTGTAGTGATTATTAGGGCCCGAGCAGGAAACCTGCGAGGTCCCTATTGTTTTTGTAGTGATTATTATTATTATTAGGGCCCGAGCAGGAAATCTGTGAGGTCCCTATTGTTTTTGTAGTGATTATTTTTAGGGCCCGAGCAGGAAACCTGCGAGGTCCCTATTGTTTTTGTAGTGATTCTTATTAGGGCCCGAGCAGTGAAACTGCAAGGACCCTATTGTTTTTGTAATGATTATTATTAAGGCCCGAGCACGGAACTCGTGCGAGGACCTATTGAAACTGTAAGGATTCTTATTAGGGCCCGAGCAGTGAAACTGCGAGGACCCTATTGTTTTTGTAATGATTATTAGGGCCCGAGCAGTGAAACTGCGAGGACCCTATTGTTTTTGTAATGATTATTATTATTATTAGGGCCCGAGCAGTGAAACTGCGAGGACCCTATTGTTTTTGTAATGATTATTATTATTAGGGCCCGAGCAGGGAACCTGCGAGGTCCCTATTGTTTTTGTAATGATTATTAGGGCCCGAGCAGTGAAACTGCAAGGACCCTATTGTTTTTCTAGTGATTATTAGGGCCCGAGCAGGAAACCTGCGAGGTCCCTATTGTTTTTCAAATGATTATTAGGGCCCGAGCAGGGAACCTGCGAGGTCCCTATTGTTTTTCGAATGATTCTTATTAGGGCCCGAGCAGTGAAACTGCGAGGACCCTATTGTTTTTGTAGTGATTATTATTTTTTTTTGTTATATTTTTTCTTTGTCCAAAATGATTGCATTTTTCACTGCCTGAACATACCCCAAAACTCACCAAACTTGGAATATAGATCAGACCTGGCGAAAAATTTTATAATCTGTTTTTGTTGTGAATTTTCACCACTAGGTGGCGCTACAATCAAGGAAAGTGCGTTTTGGCTAATAACTCCCACATACTTTGTCGCACATTCAAAAACCTTATATCCACGCGTTCAGTGAATTGTGCTGAATCTCCTGATATAGGCCACGCCCATTTCCGCCTACTGTTTTTTTTCGCTAGCTCGCGAAATGTCGCAAACCTACTTTTTCGAACTCCTCCCAGGCAATTTCACCAATTTGCACCAAACTTTACACACAGCATCTGTGGACCCTCCTGACAAAAAGTGATTAAAAGAACTTTGATATTCCAAAAAATACTCAAGTTATTAAATAACAACTTCCTGCAGATTTCGTTCCAAACAGGAAGTGTTGCATATCTCCACATTGGTGTGTCCAAATGACGTCAAACTCAGGATCCTACTTCCTCATGAGGCCCTAAGGCTCTGTGCTAATTTTTTTGCCATGACCACTAGGTGGCGCTCTTTAAATTTAAGTATTTTATATCTCCACATGGGTTTCTCACATTAACACGAAACTTGGTAGAATTATTGTCAATGCCCTCCTGAGGATATCTGTTGAAGGTTTTACTGATCTGCCACTAGGTGGCGGTCTGGTGGCAGTTTCATTTCATATTTGGCACTGTGCCCACACCATAACACTTATGGATATGAAATTCATAGGGGCGGTATAGACTGGCCCCTGTAACTCACACACCAAAATTGACCAGCAGGTGGCGCTATTATCAACACAAAACAGTTTTTGGCTAATAACTCCCACATAATATGGCACACATTGTCAAACCTTATATCTATGTGTTCCCTGCCTTCAGCTGAATTGTGTGATGTAGGCCACGCCCACTTTCGCGGAAAATTTACATTCACTAATTCGCAGAATGTCGCAAACCTACTTTTTCGAACTCCTCCCAGGCAATTTCTCCGATTTGCACCAAACGTTGCACACAGCATCTGTGGACACGCCTGACAAAAAGTTATCAAAAGAATTGTGATAGTCCAAAGAACGACCAAAATATAGAACTACAACTTCCTGCACATTGTGGTCAGACACACAGTTCTTCATATCTCCACCAAATACAGTCCGATTAACACAATACTTTTTTGATTTGTGTTCCATGCCCACATGAGGGTTTGTGCAAAATTCGGTGCATATCCACCAATAGGTGGCGCTTTTATTGCTAAATGACGAAATGACAGCTTGTGACTGCCTTCACTTTCATTTCCTCAATGGAAGTTGTTGCATGAAGAAGCCCAGAAAGCAGCATGTCACAACAGCAGCATGCCCCGACAGCAGCACGCCCCGACGCGCGTGGACTGCGAGGGCCCGTTCATCACTGCTTGCAGTTTTAATTTTGACTTTTTATTTCATATATATATATATGTGTGTGTATATATATATATATATATATATATATATATATGTGTGTGTATATATATATATATATATATATATATGTATATATATATATATATATATGTGTGTGTGTATATATATATATATATATATGTATATATATATATATATATATATATATATATATATATATATATATATATATATATATACAGTGCCTATAAAAGTAGTCACCCCCATAATCGTTTCCCCCCTTTTATTGCTTTTATAAATGGAATCATAGTCAATATAATTTGGATTTTTTGACCCCCCCCCAAAAAAACAAAAAAAACAAACAAAAAACCTAACCTCACAGAGGTTGAGCAGGTTTGCAAAGAAGAATAGAGTAAGATTGCAGTGTCCAGATGTGCATACCTGACTGAAACATATCCCCACAGACTCTGACTAAATACCAACTTGAATGGGGTGAATACTTATGCGATCTCTTAATTTACATTATATTTTTTAAATTAATAAACATTCCTTTGTAGAAATCTGTTTTTTTCACATTGACATTAAAGTTTGTTTTTTTAAATTCTTTGTCAAATCTTTCTTTATCAATTAAAATATATATATAAAAAATTAAAATTAAATTAAAATAATTATTAAGGCAGTAGCGAAGCACCACCAACAAGACATTTCCAGTTAGGCCAACTTATGGTGACCCCCTTTCCAGCTGGTACTTTCATCAAAGACAGTTCAGAAAGTTATGAGCAACTTTGCTTTCATGACACAGTTCATACGTGGGTTTGTTGTGCCCTTAAACAGGGGGAATAGTAATGGGACACATCAGATCTTGAGGAATGGATTATCCAAGTTGAAAATTGTTGAGAACAAAATTACGTAACAACGGTCAGTGGAAACCAGAATCATCAACCCACTGAGGGCTGGATTCAAAATCACACCGAAAATCAAAGTAAAATATTGAAATCACAAACTGATCCAACTTGTGTGAATTTTATCACAGCAACTCATAATGTGACTCAGTAGTGTGTATGGCCCGTGTGCCTGTATGCACTCCCAACATTGTCTGGGCATAATCCTGACCAGTCGGCAGATGGTGTCCTGGGGGATCTTCTCCCAGACCTGGATGAGGGAATCAATCAGCTCCTGGAAAGTCTGTGGTGGTACTTGGCAGCATCGGATGCACCGATGCATGATGTCCCATAGGTGCACAATTGGACTTAGGTCAGGGGAATGAGAGGGCCAGTCAATCGCATCAATGCCTTCATCATCCAGGAACTGCCTAAACAATCTGTCCACATGAGGCTGGACAGTGTCCTGCACCAGAAAGAACCCAGGGCCCACTGCACCAGTATAAGGTCTGACTGTCGCTCTGAGGATTTCACCCCGGTACCTAACAGCAGTCAGGGTACCGTTGGCTATGACATGGAGGTCTGTACGACCCTCCAAGGATATGCCTCCCCAGACCATCACTGACTCAACACCAAACCAGTCATGCTGGATGATGTTACAGGCAGCATAACGTTCACCACAACGTCTCCAGACTCTTTCATGGCTGTCACATATGATGGAGATCAAGTTTTAGCTGAAGTTCAGGAGCAGGACCACACCTCAATCACTCCCCTTCCTGTCATATGCGTATATAAACCTCACCGCGCTTCATGCCTGCCTTTTCTCGTTTCTCGTGGTCTGCCCTCCCTCCCCTTCTTCTGTCTCTCTCTCTCTCTCTCTCTCTCTCTCTCTCTCTCTCTCTCTATCTCTGTCATTCTTATAGGGGGTCTGCCAGCCTGGCAGCTGCCACTGATCCCTAATGAAGCCTTCCCCACACTGCAGCCGCTCAACACTTCATCAACATCGCACTGATACTCAATTGCCTTCTTCAACATCGCACTCATATTCCACCTCAATAAACTGTCATGTACATCTCATTGATGGTGAAGTCCTTGCTCGTGAACTCAAATTGTCAAGTTAATTTTCCCTTTTTTCCCCGGCATCAGTGCCTTCCCCAACTCGCTCGAGGCCCGGAGGTCAACAGAGAGCGCTGGACACAACTCAGCTTGTTTTTAGTTACTTCATTTATTCATCACGACTGCGATGCAGCAACAGTAGCAGTAGCAGGTTGATAACCTCAAAGAAAATAAACAAAGAATCAGGCAGTCATTAAATAAGTACAAAATCAATTGCCTTATTAATACCTGAACATTAATAAATTATTAAATTAACTTAATTAAATTAAAGAATTAACTAATCAAATTCATTAATAAACTTTCTCAATTATTAAATGATTTAAATCATTTCAATTTTATCCTACAAAATCAATAGGTTTTAAACAGTTTTAAATTATTAAACCCACTCGTTTTAAATCATGCTTTATGCTTAAATGTTTAACCTAATTCATAGTTTTAACTCAAACTAATGCATTTTAACTAATTTTAACTACTTTAATGATTGAAATATATTCCAAACTTGATATTTATGTTTATGGTCTATATTCAAATCAAATCATCTTAATCTAAATCAGATGGTCTATATGAGTTTAAACAATGAAAGGGAATAAAAGATAAATCCTAAAATTTGTCAGACCTCAAACCACCAGTGCCACTATATTAATATTAAACACTACATTTTATATGCACAAGGCTTAAATGATCAATAAAGACAAACTTTTTAATCTCTCATTCACTAACTTAAAGTTATTTTATTTGTCAATGTGATTAAATTAAAGTTTTCTCACCACTGGCGTCTCTGAGGTCTCCATGCAGTGATGCCACCAAACACTGTCTGTGTGACAAAAGAGTGACACACCTGTTTCTGAGCCTACTTATCACCTCAGCCCTACCTCTCAGGCCTCAGGCCTCTCTACCTGCATTTAGGAGTCTGACCTGATCCTGACGTCACCCTCTAGTGGGAAAGACATAAATTACTGCAAAATAAATTCATAACTATTACATAAACACAAATTCAGAATTTCAAACAAATTAAACAATTTAATTCAAAATTTCCTTTCCAATTTATTTGAACGGTGTTAGCAAATTTGCACAGTTGCACACTGTGCTATCGAACACACTAATGTAGCTGACATAACAATTTAAGCGCACTCTTGCACTTCAACTGGACACACTGAAACAGTGGACACACTGAAATTGAAAAAAACATGAAAATAAAATGCTTGTACTAATTTCTTGTGTCACTGTCTGAACAGTTAACACAGTGAACTGAAATTTAAATCTATGATAATAAAGTGCATATACACAAGTACTCCTTATTGTCACTATAGTGTTAACCATATGCCTGAAGCCAGTGTTTTCAACCACACTACAGGGGCGCAAAACATGGCAAATAAAATGCACCACCGACTCAGAGGCAGGGCAGAATGGGTCAGTAGTGGGGCATGTTACTTAGTATGGCTAAATGCTCCGGAGGGAATGCAACAGACATTTCTCTGTGTAGCGTGTTGTTTCACTTGTGATAACTCGGTTTGGTTTTGTGCCCCAGTTTAAAACACAAGTAGGACCAGCATGCTGGTAGCATAAGAACATAGCAGCTTTGCCTTTTTTGGCAAACTGATCAGCCGGGGTTCCCAACACATCACACACATGGACCACAGGCTGACAGCCCCACACTGTTGCACAAGCCTGCCCCGTTTTGCAGCATGATTTCATGTGAATGTACCTTATTTTGTCAGCTGTGTAGGCCATGCTGCCTCCTGCTTCTCTTGACTTGTTCACTCTGCCGGAAATGGCACCTGGAAATTCAAGGCAACTAACCATCTGCAACATCTACAGGAGCAGAGTTTGTAGGCTATTCCCAACCTGTTTATTCTTTTTCAAAATAACGATATTTGGAGCTGGAAATCAGTGCAGCATAGCAGTAAAATAAATATTGCGATATATTGCCATATCAATATTTGTAGCACAGCCCTACTCAATGTGAGCCTACTCTCATCTGTCAAGAGGACAGGGTGCCAATGGAGGAACTGCCAATTCAGGTGTTCTCTCGCGAATGCCAGTCGAGCTGCACGGTGCTGGGATGTAAGCACAGGTCCAACAAGATGATATCAGGACCTTGTGTCATCCTCATGGAGTCTGTTTCTGACAGACTCCATGAGGATGGTCAGAAACATGTACACCAGTAGCCTGCTGGAGGTCATTTTGTAGGGCTCTGAAAGTGCCCCTCCTGTTCCTCCTCGCACAAAGGAGCAGATACCGGTCCTATTGCTGGGTTGATGCTCTTCTATGGCCCTGTCCAGCGCTCCTCGTGTAACAGCCGGTCTCCTCGTATCTCCTCCATCCACTTATGGACGTGCCATCCTGGAGGAACTGGACTACCTGTGCAACCTGATTGGGCTGCAGGTACCGCCTCATGCTACAAGTAGTGACAAGGACACTAGCAGAACACAAAACTGGAGAAGAATCAGTCAGGAAGGATCAGGAGAACCCTTCGCTCTGTTCATTCACCGAACATCTGCATAAATGGAACCATGTAGGACCATGATATTGTAGCGACCCTGCAGAAGTAATGGGATGGAATGAGGGGGAGTTCAAGTGGGGAAGGAGTTGCCCCTAGTTCAGCTTGATAGGCCAGTTTGGGATTTGGGAGGGGTGAGAGAGGAAGAGGAAAAGAAGAGGAAAAAGGCAGGCAGTTCTGGGGAAAAGCCTGCGAAGAGAAGCTGCTACACTCCATAGTTAGATAGCTAGCCAGTTTTTCGGCTATCAGCTTTTGTTGTTTTGGGCACTCCTCCAACCCCGTTGTTAGCCTGTACAAAAGGGGAATAAAACCCGGTCCTCCGGTTAAAACTTCAGTGACAGTGTCCTCGTCATTCTGCTACCTAGCCCGCATTGTTGGGCCGCAAACACTACAATATTTTGAAATCTTTGAGTAACCAGCACTGTGTCATGGTACAACCCTCAGCCCCATGATTCGACAGCAGACTTGTGATCACTTCTAATACTGAAACATCCTTTCCTGCTAATGACTGCAGGCAGCAGTGAGGAGAATGTCAAGGAGAGGTTATCAGACTAGGGTTGTTTACAGAGAGAAGTAGAATGAGAATGAGTTACTGGAGTGATGCTGATGAAGATCTACTTCAGCTCTAATAGCAGGTGAGGATTCAGCCCTTTAAGATCAAGGACACTTGAGCAGGAATAGTGCTTGTTGACATCAGGCTGAAGCCAGGGGTGTTCCAGGATAAGGACTGTATTTGGAAGCCACCCTGGAGCACACATGAAGGTGTGTAAATGGTGGAGGAAACAGTAGATGTATAGTAGCTGTGTGAACTCTGAGTGAGGCAGCATGGGTTAACAACACAAGTCATGGACCGCCCACAGGATGATGTTGATGCTTTTTAGTGTCACTCTGATTGGTTGTTTTGCCCCACTAGCTGCAGGATTGTCAGTCTATGCACACACCTCCATCAGTACTGGCCAGAATGACAGAGTTTTAAGAAGAAGTACTTTTCATGTTCTTTTTGTTAAACTGTACTGTACTACTCCTTTACTCAAGCAAATATATTTTTGAGCCAGTAATCTACTTTTTACTCTACTACATTTGCCATTTATACATGTGTTTACAACTAGTCTGCTCTAAATGAAGAGGTCGAGTGAAGGCTGGCCACACTGGATGCGTGAGCAGAGCATGTGTGTGGCGTAACTTTGTGTGCTTTTCATTTCAGCTTTTCATGTTAACAGGCTGGAGCAGCCACACTCACTGCATTTGGTGTGCTTTTCACGCACGTCAAACACGGCTGCAGTGGAGCGTCATCTAGCAATTTGGAGTCTCACCTATTTTTACCATGACACGTGCACAGTTCTTGGCAAAAATAGACCGGAAAATGACCTGTAGACAGTCATATCAACATCATACCAGCGTGTCACTACAGTTTTAATGTCTGTATCTGTAGAATATGTCACAGACATGAAGTGAATACAAATAACAAGTGAAGGGTGGACTCTCTTTTTCTTTCTCTCCCTCCCTCCCTCTCTTTCCCCTTCCTGCATTCTCGCTCTTTCAATGGGGATAAAGGAAAATCACATCATCATATTTTTTGTTAAATATCAAAGGCAAACTCCATGTAAACAGACAGGGCAGGCAGGAGCCACGCTGCAGCAGAAACGCTGCCTATGTGGACACACACACGCGAGTGAGCAGCAGCTTAGCAATGCCTGTAAGGGGAAGGAGTGCACAAGGCACACCTCTACGGCAGATGCCAAGTTGCCAGCTGCCTGGACGAAAAAGAAGCACCATCTGTCTTTTATCATGATGCACTGATGACAGAGAAAAACCCAGAATGAGAGGCAGCTTCCAGCGACAGTCCCGGGCTACATCTGGTTACACTTTTTATACCAACAGTACATGATGAAGTGCTTGCTGTGCCTCCTGAAAAACACTGATATTATTCTTTTAAAAACTCCTCTTTTTAACCTCTTCAGAGACATTTCAGTAAGATGCACATACTGGTTAAACTGAGGTTAAAATGCAGATAACTAGCTAATGTTGGCTTCATTCATTTTTCATGTGTACATTAATGGTTAATCTTATTATAATAACATTAACTTGTAGCTAATAGTCTTTTGGGTTTTGAAATTGGTGTGAGCTTAGCAAGCAGTTCAGCTAGAGCAATGACAATGTTAACGTTACTTTTATAATTAAAATTAATGGAAAATTTTAAAATATATAAAAATATAAAATATAAACCATGCAAGGTGCTGGCCAACCATCAGGAGTAATTTGGGCTGTAGTCTCTTGCTTACACTTCAACATTTGGATGAGAAAAGGTGGCAAGTGAGCAACCCTGTGATCATTGTATGACCCACCCACTCTTCCTCCTTCTGGGGAAAGATAGTTGATTGTTGCATCTCATTCCCAGGCTGTCTGTATTTTTAGCGTTGGTTTTGACGACCTGGGAATGAGACTCACCAATTAGTTGCATGTGTGTGTATGTAGCATTAGTATATCACTCATGTAAGGTAAGTGACATACTCACTTGTGACTGTACATTTATTTACTTACTTACTTAACCATCCAGCACCTCAGGAGAAGCACCTCAAGAAGTGATGCTGGAGCGGTACCTACAGCGTCAAACTAAGAAGCATAGGCTCACTGACCAGGCTTCTGTATTTGACGCATTAGGAGTGAAAACAAGCTGCATACACCATCTCAAAGCTTTGGTATTTGACGATCTTGGAATAAGACTCAACAGTAAACTATCTTTCTTCAGAACGGCCAATATACAGTCAATCATTCATCCTCAGCTCAGAGTAACATCTGTTCTCCTTCATTGTAACACTGTGAACATTATGGCAGCTGTTCCCCTGCACTGAAACATTTACTGTATGTAACCCTTTTACCACCGGCTCGTGTATTAAAACCCACCTTATGTTATGAAGATGAAGCTTTAACGCTTATCAAATGTATTATGGTAAAAGTCACATCTCAAATAGTATACAGTCTAGGGTAATGTATGATTCTCACTCTTAAATAACGTTGGAGACTGTAGGGAATACACTTGACCTGTATGTATCTTAATACTTCAATAATGAAACACAATTTAATAAAACCAAACACAATAATCTCAGTTTCAGGAAATGTATTAATGATGCAGGGAAAACACACATCCAAACATTTCTCTTTGGAAGAGAGATATAGAAAATAAAAAAATAGAACCCCGGGGTTTTAGAGTTTTTATCTTTTCTCAAACTGTCTAATTTTATTTTGAGTGCACTCTTTTCTACTTTCGTTGGCGCGCTTAGTTGGAGCTCATGATGGGAACCTTTTGATACCTGTACTCCCGTGTGTCTGTGAAGTCAGCCAGACCAGGCCGCAGCTGATGAATCGCTCGCTCGTTGCGGTAACGACCGTCTCCGCTCGCAGCAGCTCGCAGCGGCGAACCTCCGTCTCCCACGGCAGCAGCGAAACGTCCTCTGTGTCCCTCGGCAGCAGCGAAGCGACCTCCGTCGACGACTCTCTCCCGAGACGACTCACCGAAGCTCCTCCCGTCCGTGCAGGCGGCGTTTCCCTTCCCTTCAGTGGTGTTAGCCTAGCTCCCGTGGTGTTAGCCTAGCTCCTGCTAGCTAACAGAACCGAACTCGTCTTCGTGTTCACAAAACACAAGCAGTGGTGGAGAGTCGGACTGAACACACTCCGAACACGTCGCTCAACTAAAGTTCACAGTCACTCACTCATAAAACTCCACACTGGCGACACACACAGTCCCGAAGTCTCCGCTCTACGCCATTAACACGTTGCTCCTTCTTCTTCCTCGCTCGAGTCTCTCCCCGGAAGTGTAAACATTCCGGTCATGACCTCACGCATGAACTCACGCACATAATGTAACATAATAGAATCACTTTTAACTTCTTTTAAAGGCACACACATCTCATGAAATGATGTTTTTAAAGTTACTCATTTTAAACATTAATTATTTATACATTTTAATACCTCGTTTATAGAAATAGTTATTTATGTAGATTTTAACTTCACCATGAACTGGCATTTTATACTTAACTTATTCCCATGGAAATAATGAAATAAATACCACTGATATTTATCAGAGTATTACATGTACATTACTGTCCTGTATTAAGCCTTAGACAAATAAGACACTGATCAGACGACAATAAACTGTCATGTTGGGATCGGTCACACTGAGGAAACATTCCTATTAGAAATATTCACATAATCTCCAACATAATTTGATGAGTGAATAAGATGATTGTGGTTCACCTAAAAAGACTGGAATACATGTGGTTTAAAAGTGAGTTTTTCATATACACAGTCTTAATGTGTTTTGACAGCATTTCAGTGACTAAGTTTAAATTGACACATATTAAAATATTGTTATTAAATGCTGTTGAGCAAGATTTTTAAATGTAAAGTAGGCTGGATCTCTTAAAAGTTCACACAGTTTGATCCTTGCCACACTTACAAGTGTAACTCCTCATTCAGCCATTATTACTGGGCCAGAGTATATCTTATATTAAAGACCCATAAGTGAACTGGGGCGGCTGTAGAAGATTGCTGGTTTGAATCCCCGGCTCCCCCAGCTGCATGCCGAAGTGTCCTTGAGCAAGACACTGAACCACAAATTGCTCCTGATGAACAGTTGGCACCTTGCATGGCAGCCTCTGCCATCAGTGTGTGACTGTGTATGTGAATGTGACAGGTGTTGGAAAGCGCTTTGAGTGGTCAGTAGACTGGTTGCTGTAGAAATGCAAGTCCATTTACCATTCCATAAACTATATTGGCTCAAATCTGGGGCAGAGGGACACATCTCATTGTAGAATACATTAATATTTATATGGGCATGACCTCACTAACCATGGTGTGAGACAACAACTGTAATCTATTTGGTACATTTCTAGCATTGGTGTGAGGAACAGCAACGCCAACTGTTTAAGTTAACATATGTGGTGATGTAAAACACATTTAGACACACTTGACTTTGGCTTATGGCTTCAAACATATTGTCTCATAACATCTGGGAAACTCCACCCACAGGCTGGATGCAAACTGGATACGTGAGCAGAGCGTGTGCGTGGATAACCTCTTATGCTTTTCACTTTAGCCTCCATGTTAACGGGTAGGGTTAGTCATACTGGCTGCATGAGTTGCGCAACGTGTGTCAAGCGAGGCTGCAGCAGCACCTCATCTAGAGCAGGGGTGGGCAATTAATTTTCCCAGACCAATAGGCTGAACTCAATTCTGTTCAATATTCATTTTATCTCTTTATAAAAAGCAGTACATTTTATGGTATAAGCTGCTACTGGTAAGAGTAGATGTGACGATTAGGCAATGAAAATGTGAAGCAGACAGTAAAAACGCCAACATTGTCACTATTCATGAAAACAATTTTGAACAAAATGCATTTAGCAGCATTAAATTAACTTTATACAAAGTGCTATTGCTATTTTGTTTGTAGTCTAATTCAGTGAGAGAAATCTAGCCTGTGTTGGGTCACACTTGTAAGCTCTGTTGCCAACATGTGAAGCTGCAAATGCTTGAACGTACGAAACTATCTAAATTGAAAAAAAAAATAGCAGCAGTTGCCTTCAAATTAAATCAATGTGGTTGTATGATTTACTTTTATTTACATTTGATTCTTAATTTCCCATTGACCTCACACGGGCCAGTCAGGGACAGCTAAACCGCGAGACGCGTGCGGTTTTCAGCAAAAATAGACCTGAAAACGATCTGAACACAGTCATATTGACATCATACCAGTGTTTTACTAAACTTTTAATGTCTGTATCTGTAGAACATTGAACACAAGAATGAATTAACAGAGGATTATAAGTGAAATATCTCAAAACGTCTGTTACAATGTGTAAAATAATGAAGTGCCACAGATTATTATTATAAATCCTAACAATTTATTTTGTTTTTAATAATTACAACAAAATCTGTAACAGTTGAAGAGTTTAAGTCTCGGGGCCCAAGGAAGGAAGACAAAACATTGTTCATTCAGCACTAAGAACACCAATTAAATTAGAGAATGATATTGTCATCAGAGCACTGTGTAAGAGAGAAAAAAAAAAGAAGGGGCCTTACTTTTTTAGGTTAGTGAATTACATAATCACACAAAAATAAAACAAAAATAAACTATTCACACATAAAAAAGGAAGGAGAAAGACGAACAAGAAAAACAAGAAGAAGAAGAAGAGAGAGGGTGGTTTCCTTCAATCAGAAGACCGAGATTTAGCAGCGTCAAAGATGGTTAAAATGGATTGCCACTTGTTGTAGAACTTATCGGGATCAGCTTTCAGTGAGTATTTAATCTTTTCTAGCTTTAAAAAAGACGTGACGTTACTGAGCCATTGTGTGCCAGATGGAGATTTAGGTGGCTTCCAAGTAAGCACGTAAAAGCTAGAATTTCTAATTGCTTGGAGGTTTATCATTTATAGTCTTCTCGACACCCAAGAATGGCAATATGGGGAGAGACATTTACATTTATTGAAAGTATTTTTGACATAGTGTCAAGGTACTGTAGGTCTGCCAAAAGCGTGAGAGTGTTGGACAACAATAGAACATATGTGTTAGGTGGCAAGATGAAGCATGACATTTATCACAACTATCAGTGATAGAGGGGTATATCTGTGACAAACGAACCTTGGAGAAATGAATCCTAAACAATACTTGGAACTGTAAGTGTGAGACGAGCACAAGTTCAGCTTGTGCAAATATTATTATTATTTTTTTAAAATATGTTTATTATTTTTCAAAAGACAGAGAAACAAAAAGAAAAAAAGAACATAGAAAAGAAAGATATAACATACAAAACATAGCACATCTAAAACTATGGTATCAGTCCATGGTCATAGTTAGACAATAAGGCAAATGACAAAAGGAAAACATCTATGAATAAATAAAAGAATAAAATGAAGTATACGCAAACTCATATACATCTGTGCACAGTGAAGCATTAAGTTTGTAGGTCTTGCCCCTTAAGGTATCTCAGTGCAGGGTCCAATGTCTTATGAAATACCTCTCCTCTATCATTGTTATAAAGCCTCAGTCTCTCAAGATGTAGTGTGTTGGACATTTCTCCCAGCCACAAGTCATATGTCGGCACAAAGTCCATTTTCCACATACGTAAAATCAGTTTTTTCGCGATCACCATCCCGAATTGAATAGCCTTCTTCTCATGTTTGTTGGTAGAAGGTGTACACTTGTAGCTCCCAGAACCGCTACAAGCGGGCTGGGTACCAGGCTTTTTCCAAAAGCCCCACAAAAACAGTGAAAAATGCTTTTCCAGTATGAGTGAAGTTTACTACATGACCAGAAGGAATGTGCAAGATTACCTATCATGGATTTGCATCGATTACACATGGGTGAAACAGTAGGGTAAAATCTGTGTAGTTTTCCTGTGAATAGTGGAGTCTGTGTAATGTTTTAAATTGTATAAGGTTGTGTCTCACGTTAACTGAACATTAATGTACATTACGTAGACATTCCTCCCAATTCTCGTCATTCAACTCATCTGCCCATGCCTTTTTATAAACCTCCGTACTCAGCAGAGCTCTCTCATGAAGGATTCGATAAAAAAGGGAAACCACCCCACTTGTGGCCGGCTCACATTTATTCATTGCCTCAAGAATATCATGTTTGTTCAGAACTTCAAATTTTGGTATATTTTTCTGAACAAAATCTCTTATCTGTAAATATCTGAAAAAGCTTGAGGCAGAAATATTATAAATGGTTTGTAGTTGTGTAAATGCAGCAAAATTCCCTTCAATATACAAACCACTCACGTTACTAATGCCCCTCTGTTTCCAAGCAGAGAAAACTACATTGTTCAGGCCAGGTGTAAAAGCATGATTTTCACAAATTGGAGTATCAATGTATATATTTGGGGCCTTAATATGCATTTTTATCTGTTCCCATATGCATATAGTGCCATTAATTACAAAGCTGTTACTGTAGTATGACTTATTGGCTTTGGTGGGGCTGTTGAGCAGTGCTAGCAAGGAGGTCTTTTTACAAAGCGATCATTCTATACGTAGCCATGCAGGGCAACAATTTAATGAAGAGGGGGGCCTCTTCTCCAACAAGCAAGTATAGATCGATGAGCCGCCCAGTAATACATTTTGAAATTCGGTAGCGCAAAGCCTCCAGCATTTTTAGGTTTACATAGATGTTTTTTGGAAATCCTAATGGCTTTGTAGTTCCAAATAAAAGGTATAATAATTGAATCCAATTGTTTAAAGTAAGACTGGGGAATAAAACATGGAATAGACTGAAAGAGATGTAGGAAACGTGGCAATACAATCATCTTAATTAAATGTATCTTTCCTGCTAGAGAAATAGGAAGAGTCTTCCAGAAATGTATACCCTGCTTAAGTTGCTCAATCTTGTTATGCCAATTCTTCCGTAAGCGGTCCTCAGGATCTTTCGTCACAGCTACACCAAGATATGAAAAATCCTCAAAAGCCTTTTTAAAGGGAGTGGACTGTATATATGTTATATCAACTTCCTCAGAAATTGGCATTATCTCACTTTTGTCCCAGTTCACAGAAATTCCAGAGAATTTGCCAAAGTTACTGATTAATGTTAAAAGATGAGGTATTGATGTTTGAGGATGAGAAATGAACATAAGAATAGCATCCGCATATAGCGAAATATGATGTTCTTGTCCATTCACGTCAATAGGAGATATTAAACGGCTTTTTCTGATACTGGTAGCTAGTGGTTCAATAATTATAGAGAATAAAAAAGGAGAGAGGGGACACCCCTGACGGATCCCATGATTGATTGCAAAAGGGCATGAAATATTTTAGTTGGTAATAACAGAGGCAGTAGGGTGTGAATAGATGAGCTCAATCCAAGTGGATTGAGCTTCATAAAGGAAGGTCCAAATCCAAATTTTTTCAACGTAAACAGCATATAGGGCCGATCCACCTGGTCAAATGCACGCTGCGCATCTAAAGAGATCACTACAGCCTCCTTTGTATGTTCTGTAAACAAAGTAAGTAAGTTGAAATACATATGTCTACCTGGCATGAAACCTGTTTGGTCGGGATGGATATAGAACAAATGTGCTCTTTTAATCTGTTAGCTAAGACTTTCCCTAGGATTTTGGTTTCAATAGGCAGCAAAGAAATAGGACGATATGAAGAGACCAAGTTAGAGTCATGACCAGGTTTGGGGATAAGTGAAATATTAGCCTTATATAGAGTTGGAGGTAACCTAGAGCTCAGCATTGAGTGATTTAACATGCGTAGTATGAGAGGTGATAGTTTAGAACTGAATACCTTGAAAAATTCAATACTAAAGCCATCAGGTTCTGCTGCCTTATTGTTGGGGAAAGAGGAAATCACTTCTTTTATCTCGTTCAAATTAATATCTGCATCTAGTGAGGAAGAAGATTCTCCAGATAGTTTAGGCAATCCCAGATTCTCAAAAAAATCTTCCATCACTCCAAGATCAGGTTCACCCTGTGACTGATAGATATGCTCAAAAAACTAGCAAAACACTTATTAATTTTTCCAGGATCTGTCAAGAGAGCCCCGTCATTCGTCCTGATAGAATGTATGGCCCTGGAGGCCTGAGATTGCCTTAACTGGCGGGCAAGTAATCTCTGGGGCTTATCACCGAACTCAAAATACTTTTGTCTTACTTGGGCCAGCAAACGTAAAACATTCTTGGACAGTATAGAATTATAGTCATACTTTAATGCAGTGATCTTCCTTAATGTCTCAGGTTTATTACTTTCCTTGTATAGCGCTTCTAGATCAGACATTTGATTATCTATTTCAGCTAACTTTTCTTTAGATTTTCTTCTCTCTGCTGCTTCACAGGAAATAATGTGGACCCTAAGAACAGCCTTCATGGCCTCCCAAAGCGTGGAATCGTCAACTCCGCCAGTGTCGTTAGTATTTATGTATAAATCTGTTTTGCTTGAAAGATAGGAGCAAAATTCCTTGTCTTTCAGTAAGGTGTTATTTAGGTGCCAGTTGAATTCTCCTCGTTTATGATTCAATTTAAGCTTTAAAGAGACTGGGGCATGATCTGATATGAGAATATTGTGATAAGTACAGTCTGCTATTTGTGACAGTAATTTAGAATCCAATATGAAATAATCGATCCTCGAATAAGACTTATGAACTGCTGAAAAATAGGAGAAATCTCTCCCTGTGGGGTTAAGAAGCCTCCAAATATCCACCAGATTATGAGACTGTATAAGATTATTGAGGGTTATACTGCTCTTAGATGGAATCATTTGGGGGTGTTGCCTATCAAGAACAGAATCCAAAACACAATTAAGGTCTCCACCTAAGATTATATTTGTGTTTGACGTACCAGATACATTGTTGAAAAGATTCTGAAAAAAAACAGGATCATCAAAATTGGGCCCATACACATTTATCAAAGTTACTGGTACTGAGTTTAGCTCCCCTTTAACTAATAAATACCTGCCTCTGTTATCATAAATAGTTTGTGCATGAACAAAAGGTATTTTTCTTCTTAATAAGGATTGCTACTCCTCTCGTTTTTGTACTGAAATTTGATTGGAAGACATGTGATCCCCACAAAGGACATAATATTTTTGCTGCTGTATTTTTAATATGTGTTTCTTGAAGGAAACAGATATTAGCTTTGAGTGTACGTAAATGCGCGTACACTTTTCCTCTCTTGAGTGGGGTATTCATCCCCCTTACATTCCAGCTGACTAATGTAACGTCACTGTGCTTACTTGGCTCCCCTGACATAAGTAATACCTACAATGTAACATGACCATGGCAAAAAGGAATATGCAATAAACGAAAAAGATAGATGTGCTGAGAAAAGGAGAACATTAAACCAAACATACAAACACACTTCAGAGGGAAAACACACCCCACACACATACCCCAAACACGAAGTCAAGGCTAAACGTTGGCGCCGAATAAAGGCCCACATTAGCATATAACTACTCACCTCCCTCCACTCAAAGGAGGACTCCACCTCACGAATGAGTAATAATGAAATGAAAACACATTTAACCTCACCCAATTCACATTGCCAATGCCGTTTCAACAGTCAAAAATTAGTCCACATCCAGGCCGGACCTGATGTCTCTGTCCCAGTCCTGCGCCTCTTGACTCAGGAATCTTTCGGCTTCGGCCGGGGTGTCAAACGTTCCCGTGTTGTCGTTCACCGTGACCACGAACCTCCCTGGGTGCCTGAAACCGCACCGTATTTTCCTGGCTCTGCACTTCTCCCTGATGTGTTGAAAGGCCATCCGTTTCTTCATGGTCGCTGACGTTAGATCAGGAAAGATGAACACAGGACACCCGTTGTACCGCAGCGGTGCCTTCTCCCTCGCTAGCCTCAAAACCAGCTCCTTTACCTGGAAGCGGTGCAGCCTGGCGATGATAGCTCTCGGTTTCCCGTCTTTAGCTGGCGCCGCGATTCGGTGGGCTCGGTCCACATCCACGGGTCGATCAAAATGCTCCTCTCCCAGCAGCTCTGATAACTACTTGGTGACAAACTCGGTTGGCCTGCCGTTTTCAGCTTTCTCTTTTATCCCGATAATGCGGATATTTTGTCTGCGGGAGCGAGCCTCCAGATCATCTAGCTTAGCCTCCTGTAGCTTATACTGGGATGCTAGGCTCTCGTGTCGCCTCTCCAGCTCATCCAGTCGTTTCTCGTGCGATTCCACAGCAGCCTCGGTTGAAAACACACGCTCACTGACGACTGATAAAGCCGAATTAAGGCTGGAAAGGGACTCTTTAAGCTCGTCAAACCTCTCATCCACGGCGCTTTTCATCTATTGCTGCTAAAACATCCTCGTTTGTATTTGGGGCTCTAGCGCTAGCTGCAATAGCGCTAACTGCCATAGCATCTGCCTCTTCAGTGGTCTCCGTCTCAGCGTAACTTTCGACATAATCTTCTCCGAAGGGTGTTTTTTCAAGTCGCAGCCCCTTGCCTTTTCTTGACATTTTGTCTATATCGCTACTTCTCAGCTTAAGACTGCAAAAAATTAAGTCAAAATCTTTCAGTTGAGGTGAATTAATTGTGTGAAGGTGGAGCTCCCTACAAACATGTCTACTCTGTACCGTGGTCCGCCATCTTCTCCCGTACAAATATTATTGAGGGCAACATCCCACCAGTTATCCCCCAAGCTCAACCCAAGCTCACTCTCCCAGGCAGCCTTGACTGGGAGAGTGAGCTTGGGTTGGTGAACTGTCATAGGTCAGGAGCTTGTTATAAACTTTTGAGATGAGCAACTTTTGAAAGGGGTCTGAACTGAGAAACTCATCCCACAGATGACTTGGAGGTGAAGAAGGAAAAGATGGGAACAAGGATTTAACGCAATGTCAACTTGAAAATACCGAAAAAGATTGAGAACTGAAATTATTTTGCAAAAAACTGCAAAACTATGAAATACGCCATCCTTATACAAATCTTAAAACATTTTAGACCTTTGTCATGCCATTGGGATAACGTTGAATCTGATAAGGCGGGTTGAAATAAGTGATTTCTCAATAAAGGAGCTAAGGTAGACACTGAAATAAATTTGAAATGCCTTGTGAATTGGTACCAGATTTTAAGAGAGGAACTTACCACTTGGTTATTTGTAAAGCGAGAGGGGTTAGTTGAAATAGGAGTAGTAAGTAGGGTTGATAAGGAAGGTGAAACACGTGAATGCAGCACCAATTTACACCATGGAGGATCTATTTATCTAGATCAAAACATTATTTTGTGAATGTGAGACGCCCAATAATACATTTGAAAATTTGGGAGAGACAGTCCAGCATCAAGTTGACATCTCTGGAGTACAGAATTACATATTCTGGGTGCCTTTCCACACCATAAACAGCAGGAAATAACTGATCAATAGTTTTGAAAAAATGTTTTGGTAAAAATAGGGGAGGCACTGAAATAAAAAGAGGAACTTGGGCAAAATATTCATTTTTACTGTGTTGATTCTTTCAATCACTGACAGAGGCAAACTCTTCCATCCTTGCAGGTCGGATTTGAGTTTAGATATTAAAGTGGTGTAACTGGCAGAGAAAAGAGAGGAAAGTGTTCTGGTTACATTGATCCCTAAATACTTGAACCCAGCAGGGCTCAATTCAAAAGGAACATCAGACTGTCTCAGTTGTAATGCCAGTGCATTTATAGGATAGCATGTGCTGTTAGAAATATTAACTTTATAATCAGAAAATGAGTCAAATCTCTGGAGAAATTATGAAATTGTTGATACAGACTGTAGAGGATCTGAGACATACTACAATAAATCATCAGCATAAAGTGAACACTTGAATTCCATCCCCAGTCGTGATATTCCAGAGACAGTGTGGGAGGACCTCAGACAAATTGATAAAGGCTCTATTGCTAATGCAAAAAGTAAGGGGGATAAATGACATTCCTGACGGGTGTCACGAGACAGTGAAAAAGGAGGAGTGAATGCCATTGGTGGAAATAAGAGCTTGTGGAGATGTCTAAAAGAGGCGTATCCATGAAATAAATACATTACCCAGGCCAAATTTACTCAGTCAATTAAGCAAGTACTCCCATTCGACCCTGTCAAACGTTTTTTTAGGGCCGACTGAAATCACTACTTCCGGTTGTTTGAGAAGCTTTAGAGTAGATAGTGCTTAGGAGGGTATGGATGTTATAAAATAGCTGATGTCCCTTTATAAAACTAGTTTGTTCATCCGAAACTAAAGATGGGAGAACACCTTCCAAACGAAGGGCCAGAGCCTTAGCTAGGATCTTAGCATCCATATTTATCAAATAGAGGGGTCTGTAGGCAGGGCCGGCCCTAGGATTTTGGTGGCCCTAAGCAAGATTTTGTGTGTGTCATCCGCAATGACAAATGAACACCAATTAAACCTAAAATATTCTGACAAATAAATAGAAATTAAAAATTAACATTTTTTAACATAACAGTGCAAAGTATTCAAAATAAATATAGTGAAATAGTGAAAAGTGTTAACTATTGTACAAAATAACAGCTATATGCTACTGTAAAAACTATAGCTATTCATCCTTTCACCACCATCCAACATCAGTGAGAAAGTCCTCAAAATTTTTGCCTCCTTGCTTTTCTTGAAGCAAAATCATCAATGACATCATCTTAAGACACCTGTCTGCCAACCTCATGGTTTATACTAATGATGGCAAGTCCTGTGAGGCGGTCTTGTGCCATAGATGATCGCAGGTATGTCTTTATCAGTTTAAGCTTTGAAAAGCTTCTTTCAGCTGATGCCACTGTCACTGGTAGGGTACAGGCAATCCTCAGGGATATCCAAAGATTTGGATACAACTGTCAGTTCCATCTTGTGGACAAAGTCCAGCAGTTCAAATGCAGACATCCTGTTTGTGGGTAGCTGAGGAAGGTTCCTGATTTCCATGGCAAGCTCTCTCCCATCAATATCTGCTTCCTCTCCATCCTCAATGTACTCTCAAGTTCCTCACATTGTTTCTTCAGTGCTTCATCATCCAAGGTTGAGAAGTTCTGCAGTACCCCAAACTTGCTTTTAACTTGTCCAAGTGTTTCAAACCGGTCATCCAAAGATGTAATAGCCGAGTCGACGACCACATTGAAAAATGTGGTCTCTAGCCTCTTCAGGGCATCCTTGACTGGTTCATCTGGTGTTTCATAAGCAAAGTGAGTCTTTGTGCTTCGCAGTCTCTTCTCTTTCAGTTGCTATTTTTAGAATAACAGCAATGCTGCGCGTTTTTTCTTGCTAGCACGCTGCGTGCTAGCAAGAAAAAACGGCAGATTATTTAATCTGATTGAAATGAAATGAATCAAACAGTCACATTATAACATACCTTTATCTTGTGATCTTCTTTCCGTCTCGATTTTTCTTTTTTTTCGTCCTTCCACACCACTCCTAAATTTTCTTTTAGGAGCCATTGTAGTGTTGTTAATTTCCCACACCAGCGAAATAACGATACCCACAATGCCGCGGTTGCCGACCGCTGCGGCTGCGTTGTCACCATGGTTACGCACGGAGGAGGGAGCGGTCACAAACTAACTTACTTTACTGGTTTATTTTTCACCCCTGTACTAATACGTCTGTTTAAATTGATATGTTACCGTCATTGTATTGTAGTATATGTTGAAATAAAGAGAGGATCAAAAATCCAATAACACACTGATTGTGTGGCCCCCTCTAGTGGTTGTGGCCCTAAACAACCACATAGAGTGTTTATGCCAGCGGCCGGCCCTGTCTGTAGGAGCTGCAGAGATTTGGGTCTTCGTCTTTTTTTAGAAGAAGACAAATGGAGGCTTGTCTTAAAGTGGGGAGGAGAGAATCGTGCTGCAGAGATTCCTCATATACACAAAGCAATAATGGTGCCAATTTAGACTGAAATTTTCAAAAAATTCAACCGGAAATCCGTCCAGGCCGGGAGCTTTATTATTTTGCATACATTTAATTGCAAGGTTAATTTCATCTAAGGTCAGTGGCGAGTCAAGTTTTTTAGCAGCATCTGAGTTTATGACATGAAAATTGAGGCTATCTAAGAAAGACGTCATTTCACTTGTTTCAGATGAAGTTTCAGATTTATATAGAAATGAATAAAATGACAGAAAAACAGAATTAATGGCAGTGGGGTCTGTGTGCAGTTTGCCTGATGAAAGCCTGGCGACAAAGTTGGTGGACTAAAAGTTGGCTCACCTAATGACCATACTCGTAATATGTGGAACGCGAACGTAAGAGAAGGCGCTCAGCATCAGTAGTGGTAATAAGATCAAATTCAGTCTGCAGGTCGACATGACGTTTGAGTAAATTAGGAGAAGGGCAAGTGGCAATTTGCTGATCCAATTTTTAACGTTAACAGAAAGTTCCTGCAATTTGGCTTTACAGGTTTTCGTGAGATGGGCATAGAAAGAGATAATTTGGCCTAGTAATTATGTTTTTAATGAATCCCACTACAAAGAGCAAGAGATTGGTTCTGTCTCGTTCTGATTGATAGCAAAGAAATCATCAACTGAGGTCTCATTTACTGTATTAAATCTATTATCTGACAAAAGCAAAGTATTAAACCTCCATAATGTTGAGTACCAGGGTTGTAGTGGAAAGTGAATATCACAAGAGAGTGGGGCATGGTCAGAAATAATGATAGGGTGATATTTAGCTGCCAACACTTTTGGGAAACCCTCAATAAAAAAATAATCGATCCGAGAAAAAGACTTATGCATCTGCGAAAAAAAGAGAATATTCTCTAGTAGAGGGGTCACTGAATCTCCAGGGATCAATGCAACCATTCTTAGACATGAAATCAGAAAGCAATCTTGACATTGCTGATGGAAATAGGGTTTGAGATTAGAGCGATCCAGCTTGGGATCAATAACACAATTCATATCTCCTCCGAATATAACGTAGTTGTTATGTAGTGAAGGAAGACATTTAAACAGCTTGTTCATTAAGTGTGGTTCGTCAAAATTTGGGGCATAAATATTAACTAATAGTACAGGGACATGAAATAGTGAGCCAGATCTAACTAGTAACCTGCCATTTTTATCAGCTATAACTTTGGAAGATGAAAAATGAGTAGACTTGCCAATTAAAATGGCCACTCCTCTGGCTTTAGAGTTGAAATCTGAGTAAAACACCTCAGAAATCCATGGGCATTTCAACCTGACCTGATCTGTAGTACGCATATGAGTTTCCTGCAGAAACACTGTCAGCTTTGAGACGTTTCAAATACTCTCTATCTTTTAATGGGGCTCCCCATACCTTTAATATTCCATTTTACACACCTCACTGGTGAGCCAGTAGGTATGGTTCCCGAATTACATGGATTAGTAGACACTTATGAAATACTTCTATGTAAAAAGAAAATGAAGCTAAAGCCACACCCACGGGGAAAGGACAGAAGAGAAAAGATGAAGGAGGGGAAAAGAAGAGAGAGAATCAGCAACCACAACATGAACACAGGGTGGACCTAAAACTAAACAACGACCCCTCCCCCCATAGCTCTTACAACGACCCGATCCCCAAACGATGGAGAACCCAGTGCTAACTCCACAAGGAGTCAAATCCCTAACAGACAAGCTTATGGCTTTTAACCCAATAGTGACAACTAGACTTAAGTTTGGGCTCCTGCTAACTTAACAATGATATACATTAAGGCACAAATTACCAGATCCACTTCAACAATATAGATATAACTTGGCATATGGAGTGAAGAATTAGTTATTGTCCATGCTAGTTCAGAGATATATCATTAGCTTCATATCTCACTTCTCTTACTTGTTCAATGTCTCAACGTATGCCCTGGTGCCCTCCCGTGATTTGAACTCCTTCTCAGTACCGTTATGCGTAACACGGAGGCGCGCTGGATACAGAGGTCCAAATCGTACCCCTGGTATCTCACAAGGCAGCGGCAGATGTCATTGAAGGCAGCACGGGCAAATAGAGATGACCATGTCACCAATCTTGATCCATTATTGGGCAAAATGTCCACACAATCCTCATGATAATGTAGTCGAGCGATGACAGGGCAGAGGCGTTCACTGGGTTTCGGCCTTGGCTCCAGAGTGCGATGAGCGCGGTCCAGGAGGGACTCTTTGTCAAGGTTAAGAGCATCCTTGAGCAGCTGAGTCCTCAGGAACACCCACTATCCTTATAGTATTATACCCATTATCCTTATTATATTATAATAATATAAGGAGGTTAGGTGGGCCACTGCAGGAACGCGGCTGAAGAGTTTCCTGTTTTGGGTTTAGAACGCATTTTGAACAGCCGCTGGTCCAAATCGAAGTTTTAGAGAAAAAAACAGAAAAAAATACAAAAAGTGTGCCTTTAAGGAATTTTTAAAAAGGACTGTAGTCGCGTCCTACTCCATTGATGTTAAGCCAGAACGCAGGTTAATGTTTAATGTCCTGTAACTAGTCTGCCTTTAATATTTTCAGATCACTCAACTGAAACTTCTGCTGAATGCAGATAAATAGTATGTTTGTAATGCTTGGAGTAAGCACACAGGATTTGTGGATATTGTCACAGTTTGATTTTTATTTTGGACTCAAGTCCTGTTTCTCTTTTGAAGTTAGGAAACGGCTGGTCACTGTCATGTTTAATTGCGTCTTGATTACTGTAATGCAATAACCCTCTGTCTCCAAAAGTTGGACATTAAATCAAATGAAACCAATTAACCATATGAAAACAACACCTAACACCGCCCTACATGTTTCGTAACTTGTCTATATTTGCTCAAACAATACAACTATTCATTTAGCAGGTTTCTCGGCTGTCCTACACAAAATCTAGTACACTGTGGGACTGCAGTTTTAAGCTGTTACAAACAGACACATTAATGCTCACACTCAGACACACACTTCCTCCAGACTTTCTATTTAAGAAATCTGTCCTGTTCCAGTTTTGTCTGCAGTTTGGATTAAAAGCAGCTCGGTGTACTGACCTGTCTCACTTCCTCCATTTCATTAAAAAGGCATAACGGTTGGGAATCCTGCAGACTCATCTTGTACCACCTTATAAATCTTTACCAGCAGGCAAAACACACACACGCAAACACACACATACACACACACACACACACAATGAAATTATAATATAAGTCTTATTTTGACACAAGAACAGCAAACACACAGCCCATAATAGCACACATACTTTTTACATGTGCGTGGATGCACGCACACAAGCACATTTTTTGCTATCTTGACACATTTCAAACAGCAGCGCTGACACACAGGCTGAGGTGAAAATAAAACATGGCTCTGACCCAGTGTTCAGGGGGTCACCTTGTCCTTTTCCATTCTGCCCTCATCCTCTCCACTCTCATGTAACAACCCTGCAGCCTTTATCATGACATACAGACACTGTAAGACACTTTAAGTGTTCATTAAGCTCACAAAGAATGAAAAGGGTAATAAGTATGATTTATACTGTCTCAATGTCAATGTCTCTATATTGTCTATTACAAAATACTGTGATATACTGTATGTATAACTATGGAGGGCTTTTTATCACTGCAATTGATCCATAGCACTTTTAGCCCTTACAGTCACACTCTGTGTTATTGGTCAAGCACTGTACATAGTATGTTTTGGGACTGCCCAGCAATTAGACCACAGTCTGAAATGAGATTGCAGAATATACAGTGAGTGTATTTTATATGGAGGAGTATTGGAGTAAGACGGTGTCGTGCACAGTTTAGCCAATCAGTTTTTACTATACAGTGGATAAAGCTATTTAAACCTCAGTTTACACTGTGTTTTGGAAGGATAATTAGAGTTTTAGAGCACTTCGATCCCTCTGCTTCAGACTTTTTCTGAAGGTGACCAACAACTTACTCTTCTGTTACAAAGACTTAACAACCCCCTTGCAAAAGCAGTATTATTCCAATATTTAGCACACTGAGCTCCTTTTTATATCTGTGCAATTTCTGTGACTCCATGTTACGTGTTTTTGCAGTGCATCTTCCTGAGGTCAAAATGTGGCCCATTTGTACATGATTAGGAAATCTGCTGGATCTTGCTTGATCTGGTTAGATATTTTACTCCTTTACTAATTTGTTGTCAGAACCCTACTGCACACCCAATTTTGAATAACTTTAACCAGTGTTTAGATCCAATTTGGTCTATTTGCCCATTGACTACTTGTCACTTATGCATCAGTACCCACATAGTCAGTTAAAAAAAATCTCTTCCCAACCTCTGGTAGAATCTCTCCACACAAATATTTTTGGTTCTATTAGTCAAGGTCTAAAGAGATCTCTGAGATTGTTTCCTTTAACCCAACACAATACATTTTTTTTTTTAATCAGGGGCTTTTTGTCACCTCTTCTCAGAAACATTCTCCGTGCCATTTCTCTTTGGATAATGCTGATTAATATCTTGTATTTAGGGCACAAGCACAAACTGTGCTAGGACCCTCTTGAAATGCAAGGAATTATTATTAAGGTAAATTATTATTCTTACCCATTTCTTACTATAAAATTACATTTTTGATGGGCTAAACATGCTCAAAGACTCATGTATCACATGTAGTGAAAATGTAAATATTTCATGTACATATGAAGCCAAAATGGCTCGACTTCCCAGCTATTAAATAACCTGTATCTTCCGTGTTGTGGGGCCCATAGAGTGTGCGCACTAGAGACTTCTGCCGACCGAGCTGGCTAACTTCCGGTTTAGCAGCCAGCTAACTTGAATAGAGATAAAAAGATTGTGGCTCTTCTAAACTTTTAACATTTTATTAGACTGAATGGCTGAAATTCTGTATATACATGTATGATATTCAGTGCACGTGTATCATATCTAGATCTACAAAAAAGTCTCATGGTGCCATGAACTAAACCCAACAGGAAGTTGGCCATTTTAGTGCTCAATTTTGGTGATTTGTAAGTCTTGTAGCCTAACAAACTCCTCCTGCAGTTTTACCACTTCAAATTTTGTCAGGTCAATTTTGACACCCTTGTGATGAAAAATTATCAATGGCTTCAGTTTTCGTCAAAGGATGTGGTCGTGGCTGTAGCTGTGACCATTGTGTGGCGCAGGTTGATGAATCACCATGGAACAGGATGTTGTTTTAACTTTGCTATACATGATCGAATCTCCCCAAAACTTCACATGTTTGATAAGAGAACTAGCCTGAAGACATTGACATGCCAACATTCTGTTACAGCCATAGCACCACTTAGTGGCAAAAGGAAATTACTTTATTCTGTACTTCTTACAACAGACCCTGTGTCTAGTTTGACTTACATGCATGAAATACGGTGCACACGTCTATCACTCCTATATTTACAAATAAGTCTCTTGGTGCCACTACCTCAACCCAGCAGGAAGTCAGCCATTTTATTTTTTTCTGCTCAGTTTTGGCGATTTGCACGTTGTATTTTAATGAACTCCTCCTAAAGCTTTAAGGCAAAGGTTGTATTGGAATTGCTCTGATTATTATCTATGCAAATAAATTGTTATTATGAGGGCTTTGACATGCTCAAAAACTCATGAAACTTATGCACAAAATTCAATCATGTTGGAAATGTATGTATTTTATGGGTTTCGGCCATGGGCATGGCAAAATGGCTCACTAGCGCCTAAAATGCAGCCCCTGGGACTGCTTTCACCTACATGTAATTAAATTTAGTTCTCATGCATCACATCCAGACCTACAAAAAAGTCTCTTGGCAACATGACCTCAACCCAACAGGAAGTCAGCCAATTTTAATTTTGTGCTCATTTTTGGAAATTTGCACTTGTTATACTTTGACAAACTTGTCCTACAGCTTTAACCCGACTGACTTAAAATTTTGTCATAGTAATCTTAAGTGGCCACGTAGCAACAGCAAATTACATTTTTCTCCACTTCTTACAACAGCCCCTGGGGCTAGTTTGAGGTACATGCATGAAATAAAGTGCACATATCTATCTACCTGAAGTGCACCATTTTTAATTCTGTGCTCAGTTTGTCCGATTTACAAGTATCATACACGTAAGAAACTCCTCCTACAGAGTTTACCTGATGGAATTTAAATTTTGTCAGGACAATCTTAACACCTTTGACATGAAAAGTTATTAAAGCTTGCCTTTCCACTGAGGCCATGGCAGGGTGGTGAAGGTAAATGATAAGCCACGAAAGAGGAAGTTGCTGGAACTTTTGATTGACTGTATCGATCGATGTATTGATCCATAAAAGAAGTTGGTGTCCTGACCCCTTTGGAGCAAAGTTATCAAACTTTTTAAATGTTTTTATTATTATTATTATTATTATTATTATTATTATTATTATTATTTTTAATCAGATTTAACTGGTGATTCTATACATGCAGTTTTTACTGAAAGTGAAGTTATGGCTCTCTCCCCATTCATTTAGATTGGGGCCTGGTCTTGTTAGCCCAAACAAGCCTGGGGCATTGCCAAGTTGGCTGCCAAGTAAGACAAGACTTGTCTTAAAGGACCTTGGTATTAGTTAACACAATACAGAGACAAAAATCTCCTTGTCTCTCTCTATTCTTTAACTTCTCCCTTTCCCCCCTCTCATGTTCTACAGCTTCCAATTTCTTTATCTTTTTTCCTTTTCTCTTCCTCCTCTCAGCTTCCTGTCCTGCACAGAGATATGTGTGTGTTTGTGTGTGTGTGAGCAGAGGCCAGATGGATGAGGTGATGTCGTGTTATAGTACACTCTACAACGCCACTCCCACTGTGATACAGCACGTGCCCGCCCCCCCCCCCCCCCCCCCGCCCCCCTTTTCAGGCACACACACAGACTTACATAAGCCAGACACAGTGCAGTGCAGATGTGCCCTTATTTACAGTTAGATCTATTTTGGGGTAAAAGTGAAATGTTCTCCTAACTGCAGATGATTAGACTGCACAGCTGTCGTCGTTTGAATTCTTTTACTTTTCAACTCAATTTGTTTTTATTCTTTTACTTGCTTATTGCTATTTTTGGTATCTCAGGAGGGTATTTTTGTTAGAGGCTCAAAGGGTGACACAGTTATAAGACAGCCATTTCTTACACCTTTCCAAAAATAGTTTGGGCAGCAGAGGATGAAGAAACTGATTTAGAGAGAGAGAGAGTGACAGAGAGAGTAAGAAAGTTGGAGACAGAGGTAAAGTCAGGTTTCAATATTCATGATGTTACTCTCTCTGCTAAGACGCACTGCAGTAGTCTCTCCTTCTCTCTTTCTTCCTCTCCACTTCTCTATTCAGCTTCCTCAGCAGGTTGCCACTATCCCATAAGCATAATGTCTCTCTCTCTCTCTTTCACTCAAGCACGCACGCACGCACGCACACACAGGGACACACACGCACACACACACACACACACACACACTCACACACAGACACTGTGACCTTGACAAGACAGCAGCAGCACAGGCTGGAGGCAGAAGTTGCTCTTTGACCCTTAATCACTGATTCAGGATCAGATTGAGCAGTATTTACCATAAGCAGTATAATTACAAGGTCAGATCTGAAGCAGCGTAGTGTAGTGTATTATTGCACCGTCTGTAACAGACCCTCTGCAGCAGTATTAAATGTGCAGAGTGACCCAGCTTTGTCTCTCATTAGAAACCAAAATGGCACTCAGTAGAGCGCATACATCTGCCAAAGCCCAACAGTCTCCTTCCATTCAAACAAGCTTTATCCAATGTCAAACGTGAGACCTGTATCATTCTAAATTTTAAGACACCCATAACTGTTAAACCATGATTTAAGCTCACCAGATCTATAACAGACAACCACTCTGTCAACAAAACAATGCAGATGGAATCATAGTGATGCATTGTGATGTGGAATTGTGATGTGGAAAAATATTAGGAGAATATTAGGAAAATATTAGGAGAATAAGAATAAGAAGAGAAACAATGTAAAAATGCCTACTTAATCATTTTAGACCTTATCCGTGGTCACATCATGCACCTATATTTAACAATATGCCAAAAAAATTACAAAGAAATCTGTTTTTATTTTCATTTTTAAAAAAAATCAAAATCCAGTCATGTCTTCCACCTGTAAAACAAAATGTGACATGTGTTTAAGTAAGTTTGAACCAACCAACTTAAACAAATAATATCATGCCATCCACCCATCAGTGAATACAGTTATAAGTGAACACTGCTGGTGTCAGGACTGAAATCAAATTCCATGACCAACTGCGGGCAGTTTGATGACAGAGAATCCTGTACCAAGATGGTTTACGGAGTTTAGCTGCCGCTAGACAGTTACAGCTTGATTGTTTGGTCATGCAGCTAACGTCAGCGGTCCTTTTAGCTGACGAGCGTTCGGCCAGGAGCTAAACCTGTGAAGAAAACCACCTTGATACTGTATTCCCTGACGTCAAACTGGCAGCCGTCAGGCTTGAATGCTGTCGTTTGCAGCCATGTTCGGCCAGACTTCTTATCATGTAATGGGCCAGGTTCACTTGGAGCTCACAGTCAGGCAGACGTCAGCTACTCTGACATCTAGCTGTATGACGGGGGGATGTAATTCACATTCTGCACTAACGCTATTGGCTTTAAATAAATAAACAAACAACAGTCAATATTCTCAACAAGTCTCTCCCTGCCTGACTGCTTTATCAGGAAACATGTCAAATATGCAGAGGCAAATAACTAATGTCTAATGGGGAGTAAATGATGAAAGTGAGAAAAATTTCCTGGATCTGTCCTTAACCTTGATCCACACCAAAAGTTAATGGGGTCTATTCTGGGCTGAGACCCATCCTCCATCCAAGGTCCATGGCAATCCGTTCAGTAGTTTCTGTGTAATCTGGCCGACCTTGGCAGGATAGTGACAGTGCACTGTTTTGTCTATTAGTATATAAGAAATTGAAATATTTTATTTGGTGTTAGGAGACAGTAATTAAATATTTGCGCTGTCCAACAGCAATCAAGCAGCAACTTCAGGAAAATACACAAATAACAAATAGGGAAATGTCACCAATAGCAAGGCAAAAATGTATTCCTTGGAATTCATTAGTCTGTCTGTACTGTCAGGAGCTGCTATTTATGGATATTAGGTTTTATGGATCTGCATCATTTCTTTTTAGGGTTTCCAGCCGTGTGTAGTATCACTGTCTGATGTATTGCATTATGGGACAAAAGAGCCCATCAACACTTTACAAATGAGTAATTTAAATAACTTATCAAGTCATTGTTCCAGTATGAATGCACTATGCACTGAACACAAAATTGGCCCAACTGTATAGTATGCAATTTGGATACAATTTGGACCACATATAGACTGCACTGAAATTCCACATCACACAGGCCAGTTACAGAAGGCGAGCATCAATAACACAAGAAGGGTCATTTTGACCTTCTTCAAACGTGGATTTGCTATATCTTTGAATTAAACATTACAATGCTGCTGGTACCTGACTTTTCTTAAAAGTGTCAGTATGTTCATTTTAAATGTTCAGTTCAGTTCAGTTCATTTTCTTGACCGCTTTGTGAGAGTAGCGGGGATGTTGCCGCTTTATCCCCCCTTTCGGGGGGTTGCGGGGGTTACTGGGGCCAAATCCAGTGTTCATATGGGCGGAGGCCAGGGTATATCCCTGGACGAGTCGCCAGCTCATCGCAGGGCCTTTTTAAATGTTTTGTGTATAAATTACACAAAAGGCTATTTCAGCCACAGGCAGTCATATTGACTGTAGAGATTTTGCAGATTTTCGATTGGCTGGGGATGCATCTTGGTTGCTTGACAACTATCATTGTCTATTGTCAGAAAACAACAACTTTCAACGGAGATGGATCAGCCAGATCCATTCACGGTTGCTGCAGGTCAGCTTGACTCTGCTGCCCCACCGTTTACTGCTTCTGTAAGTCTATACATCTGCATTGACCCTTTGAAAGATACCCTAACACAATAAATGCACTACTCTCTATATTGGGTAATTATCATGACAGATTATCAAGTTTGAAATCTAGCGGTCAAAATGACCACTCATGGCAGTTCTAGTAGTTTTGTTATTCTGGCACTTCTTGTGTTAAATCAGCCTCAATCTAGCCGAATGCCCCCACAAGCAATTACAATTACAGAGGAATGTAAGACAAAATGATATCCCAAAGAAAAGCAACAGCAGCAGGAGAGTCACTCACATCAAGGTGAAGATGGTCGTCATTAAGGCAGACAAAATCTGGACTGGTTCTGGTGGAATCAGGTCTTTTTCTTTTTCTTGTACATATACCACTAAAAGTGGAGGATATCTCTGATGTTCTATACTGCATAGTGAGTTTGAATGACTTTTTCTGCAGAGACTGGTGAAGCCTAAATGTCAAAAGTCACATGAATGCATATGAGGACTGTAGAGAGCAAGTTCAAACTGAGATGTGAGATGTGCTTTCTAGAGGGAAACAGCAGAGCAGAGAGGAGACAGACCGCTTTTCATGTCTTAACTTATACACACAATAGAATCTGATGTTACAACCTGAATGTGGCCGGTTGGCAAATCCATTCATTTTATGCTGAAGACATGAAACAAATTGATATTCAAACAAGAAATCATATTGTTATCAGTAGGTGCCTTCTTTTTATTTACCTGTAATCAGCTCTCTGAACCTGACAGTGGATCTGCTGCATAACATGCACACACACGTGTGAGTGTGAGTGTAAGTGTGTGTGTCTTCACAGATTCTTGAGATTAGTCATTTAGAAGGTAATCTGGCAAAAAAAGAAAGAAAGAAAAGTGGTGGTGACCTCTAATCAACCACATTCAAAGCTCCTTGTTCAAAACTATTTATTCAGCAATTGTTTATTGTAAAGTTACAACTTATATTTACAACATTTTGTAAAAGGTTAATATATATTGTATAGTATATAAACATTATATGGATGGCAATTATAAAGCTATGACTGATGCTCTCAACCTTTACAATTGCTTAATAAATGTGATTATATGAATAAATAAATGATTATATAACATTTTACTGTTTGTTAACAGTTAATTAACTATTATACTTGACTTTGTTTGGCTATAAATATATAATTTATTAATGATAGTTATTATAAAGTGTTGCCATGCTTTTTCTTCTTGTGCTAGAAGGCTTTCTTAACCATTGGTGTCTACTATTGTCTTTGGTTGCTGCCTCAACCCATACAGATATCTGTCTTACCACATGTCAGAGTTGCCATTTCCACAACAAAGACTTCCTTTGATTCTATGTGCCCAAATTTTGAATGCAGGGAAAATAGTTGTGGACAGTTTCATAAAATCCCAAGCAGACATTCCCAGTTCATGTACACTGAATGTTGTGGTTCAATGGATCTGCCCATTGGCTTTCCCTGCCAGCTGATCCAAACAGCTAAGCTGACAGCTGTGTTCCTTCCATCGTCTTTTCCCTTCTTTTCTATGCATCTTTTGCTTTACACAAGCCTTCTACCCACAATTTAGCCACAATGCAGACCCTCATTAGTTGCACCATGTTGCATTCATCTCATACTGTAAGTGATTTAGCTATACCAAAATGAGACCCTATTCACCTGGTGTTTCCATTATTCTGTCCTGTCCTTGTGATCCTGTGCCTTTTGTTAGTCCTGGTTAGCCTCAGCCGAGCTTTATTTATGGCTGAGTTGGCTGTCTGATCACATACACTAACAAGTGGTGCATCTATGTTTCTCTGGGCGTTCTGACTCTTTTTGTTCTTTCTTTAGGACACATTGCCCTCCCCTCTCTTTCTGGAATCTTATCTGATATTCATTCTATTGATACCATTATATACATTGATACACTGTTATTGTGCATCTCTCTTGTATGTATGTACAATGATGTGGATGCTGCTGTCTCTGTCTGTCTGTCTTCCTCATACACACGCATAAGCTCATTCATTATCAATTTTTCCATCCCCTCTCTCTCTCTCTCTCTCTCACACACACTCACACACACACACACACACACACACACACACACACACACACACACACACAGATGATGGGATGTAGTCGTAATGTCTGATTCAAAGTGACAGACACGACAGAGATAAAGGAATGACTTGGCTCTGCCTATGTGTGTGTGGGTGTGTGTTTGCAGTTACTATTATTAATATTGTTTTCGGTTTAAGGAAATGAAGTTGTTGCTTTCAGTCAAACATGGGTGCATGTTATTATTCAGTCTTCAAGTCAGTCAGACAGTTTCACAAATGTTAGGCGTTGGTTCATGGAGACAAACAGTTGTTGGAGCTGGGTGGCCCCCATCCAGTCCTCTTTGTGTCTAAAACGTGATTCAGAGAATAATACTGTATTGTCATTCACTGTCCATCACCATCTTAACAAGAGTTGCGCCCTCCGCAGCATGACACTGTCCTTTCTTCTTCCTCTACTCCAAAATACAACAGATAAAAAAGAAAACAGACCTGGTATTACCATCCGCTTGACTGTCCTAAGTGGACAGTGTTAGGCCTTTAAATTCATACCTGGGGTGAACATGTGTCTACACATGCATCTCCAGTGACCACTTCTGATTGAATCTCATTTCCCCGCTCTATATGCAAATAAACACGTACATCAATGGAACAAGCAGACACAAGGTTTTTTACACAAATAAAGTGATACATCATCATGTATAACATTTGTTGAATTAACAGCTCGGCCCAAATAGTCAAAGATTTGTTGTAGACAGTTCACAAAGTTTCTACTAACTCAACAACTCTTAAAATCATCTGATTTGCAAGGGAGTCTGAAGACTATACAGTGACTAGTTCAATGGTTAATTGAAATAGACAGTGCATTCACAAACCTCCCCTGCTAACACTGGCAGATTAAGAGAGCCCAAACAGGTCATTTACATCACAGTGAATCACATGGAAATCAGACAGTGTGTAATTCTGCCATTCTGCCTGTTGTTGAGGTTTCTTCTTCTTCTTGTTTCACAGAGGACGTCAGTTGAAACATACATCTACTCACTGGCCTTCTCATTAGGTATACCTGTGTAATGCAGTGCAAACCAACACAACAGCTCTGCCATGAATTTTGCTTTTATGAAGCTTAGAATTTTTCAGTTTTTGATGACATGGTCAGAATGGTACTAATTCTATTTTATGTTCATTATTGAGGTCATATGAGGTGATGGTGTTGCACTGAATTTTATTGAAGGGTGGCATGCCCCTCTCATGTTTATAAATGGAATCACAACTCAATTTACTGCAGTTCAACACCACTGCACACTGCAATCTCAGTAATAAGCATAAAGTAAACTTAACATTATTGGTAAAGACAGCTTTTATGGCAGAGCTGTTATGATAGATTTTATTACACTGTACAGGTGTACCTAATGAACTGGGCAGTGAGTGTATGTATACCAAGACATACATATAGAGTACACAACAAAATAAAAAAAGCCAAAAATTGTTTAAATAAACAAATTTGGTCAGTCTTGGATGGCAGATAATGACAATTTATCAGTGTATGTGAAAAGTGATCTGCATGTCTTCTTGAACCTAGCAGACGATCCTCAGCTCTTGATGTAAATCTTCTATCTTAATCAAGTAGATCTCTAACTCAACTATGATGGATAGGTGGAACAGAGGATTCCACCCAACAAGAATCAGACATCTAGCTAAAAGAGTGGCAAAAGACCGTCTTTATCATGAACTGAGTACAGGTGTGAGGGTGACTCCAAGTGTCAAAGCTGTAACTGGAAATATATTTCAGGTAGATGATTTGTAAAATTGTGCTGAATACTTCCAACCAAAACGGAGAATTGTTACTAAACATTAAACACAGTAGGCGATTTGAGGGGGGATGAGGGGGGATGCCATCCCCCTTGTTAGCAAAATTACCAAAAAGCATCCCCCTTGTTAACCTGCCATCACTCTCCATCTCCTAGTAGCAGATAGTGTGTTACAAATCACAAGCGGCCGCGATCAGCTCCGGCACACAGTGGAGTCAAGCCGTGCACGGCCGCTTTGCGCAACAAGCCGCAACAAGCTACACAGAGCAGATCGCGCTGGCAGGAAGTCAAAGACACAGGAACAGCATAGAGCATCCAGTCCATTTTCAAAATAAAACACCCTGTGCAGACTCCCGATTGTATGAAAACGAAAAATGACCAGATCAACAAAATCTGAGCAAGTCAACAAAATCGGGCAGGCCAAAGGCTCGGTTCTGAAACGTTCCCGCTGGGTTCTCTTTATACATTCATGGTATGATGCCGTGCGGAGGGCGGAACAAAACCTGGAGCAGACGCAACGTCATAGAGCAGCGTCCGGTGGATCCCCAGCGCGTCTCTCATGTAGAGGAGCACAACAAGTTTGCTTGTTCTGAAACTAAAATGTTACTTTTTGGAAGTGTTTTTAGTGTGTCTGTTCAGAACATGGTGGCTTATGTTATGTTGGTAATTGTCATTTTTGTGCTGGTTTATAGTTTAACCTTTAGTGAGGTAGCTGTTACATTTCATGACACCAGCTGTTTTATCCCCCGTTGAAGTGCACTCTGCTGGACAAACTATGTCATTACACCAATTTTAAATTACCCCAAGCATGTTTTTCTCCATTATAGTTTTTAAATATAAGGTTTTAATATCGATGCATATCGGACAACACCGATACCAATATATCTGTGAGAGGCTTATATCGGCCGATAAATCGGTTGGGATCTACTATTTTGCACAATGTTCATTTTGTGTCCTTCAAGGAATTTAGATGGTAAAAAATTCCAAGGGGTCATGTAACTTAAAATGACCCTGCTTGTAGTGTATTGTGAGAAACATAAGAAAACCCTGCCTGAATAAACTCAGTCCACTGCATACAATTTAAAGGTGTATTTACTCATTACTTTAATACAGTTATAAAAAGACAATTGTAGTAGGGAGAGAAGGAAGATAACTGGATAAAATAGAGTTGTAGAATTAGAAATGCCACAGTTATGGTTAAGGCGTCCTGCAACAATGTCCTTTGGGAGGTGTACATAGGTGTGTCGGGGCAGGGTGGTGCTCCCCATTGGGCCATCCCCCCTGTTAAAAATGAACAAATCACCTACTGATTAAACATATACATATATATGTATACACACACACACACATATATACACACACACACACACATATACACACACACATATATATATGTATATATATATATATATACACACACACACACACACACACACACACAGAGAGAGACATGTATGTATATATACATATATACAGTAGGTGATGCACAGGGTGTTTTATTTTACAAAATTGACCGGATGCTCTATGCTGTTCCTGTGTCTTTGACCGGCGCGATCTGCTCTGTGTAGCTTGTTGCGGCTTGTTGCGCAAAGCGGCCGTGCACGGCTTGACTCCACTGTGTGCCGGAGCTGATCGCGGCCGCTTGTGATTTGTAACACACTATCTGCTACTAGGGGATGGAGAGTGATGGCAGGTTAACAAGGGGGATGCTTTTTGGTAATTTGCTAACAAGGGGGATGGCATCCCCCCTCAAATCGCCTACTGCATATATATACACATATACATATATACATTCATATTTAACCTCTTTATTTTGAATTTAACCCCTTTATCAAGGCACACAGGTTATGATAATGTTAACACAACAATGAAAAACACATAAATCACACAAATAAATAAAAAATAGTGCCATACTGGCAAGCTGAACTGCTCTTTTTTATTCACAATTTCCTCTCTGTCAGCACTATTTTTCACACTCTGGTGTTAATGGGCTGTGCTTTTGATTGTGAGTCATAGTTGCCGCCGACCACTTTGGCTGTAGCACTGGACAGGGTGGTCCCAAAAGAATCTGTGAAGGGACTGGTGCATGCATTATTAGGCCATGCAGGCACACTACCCACATGGAAGGAATTTAAAAAGCAACAACTCTGGGTTCCAGGAGGCCAAATTTGCTGTGTCCTCAAAAGACTGTAAAGTATGTGGTCAATACAACACATGATCCAGAGGACTACTACTACATCTAAGTATTTCAACCAGCCTCGGGTCTTTAAGTTTAATCTTTATTATATACTGAATTGTGTTTCTCATCAATAGTTATTCTTGCTAATGACTGACAGTAATGGAAATAAGATTGAGCTGTATGCTTTGCCCTTGCTAAGACTTTGTAATAAACCTTCAACTGTAGTTAAAGTAGAACTTGTGGACACCGATTTTATGTTTCTTTATAAAGTTAGGTGATAAGTGTGCGAAATATCTTAAACGCTCTTAAAGATTACTGTAGCCAACTAAATTAACAGACCCTTAGGGCTTATTCCTAGCCCCTAAAACCTATCCTAGCACCATACCAAGTGCTCAGATCATTAAGAGGAGAGCTGCCGTTAACGGCGTGGCTGGTGACTGTATCTGACTCGAGGGCTATTCACGTCAGGTGCTACACCAGAGGACGCAGGGTAGACGTTCAGACGTAAGCAGTGAGAAGCTAGGTGAGTCTCCTTGCCACCAGCTTAAGCAGTCCCTAGTTAAATGCATAATAAAGCAACACTGTGTAGGTTTAAGGACCTAAGCCTTTAGATGGAGAGCTGGTCCAGTACCTCCTGGACAGGGGTAAACTCAGGATCTAACAAGTGGCACCACCTGTTCACTCTGATAAATGATTGGCTTTTTGCATATCACTTGTAGCACTCTCCATTATCAAGGGATAGGATAGGCTGTTAATGAGCTAGGGTGTATTCACTATGTGCTTTCAAGTTGGTTTGCATAGTATCCTTTATCAACTTGTACCATCTTTAATTTAGTCAGTCTGACCAGCAGGTGGGTATAAGACGTAAACCCACTGGGGATAAAAAAGGAATGACCACAGGTGGGGATATCAAAAGCAGAGAGGGGGAAACCCGCCAAACCCCCCAGCAATTCACACCCAGATTATATCACATTAAATAAAAAAAATGGAAGTTTTGGAATGGAAAGTTTTTCCACATAAAATGACAATTAAGGTGAAAGCTAAAAAACTGTACTTTAGGTACGGAACTTACTGTTGTCTCCATGCTTTGCCAAGTATTGAAGAAGATTTCAAACTAGTCATTGAGTCCATAAACCAAAAAGAAAGAAAAAACATTTTACTGCTCTAATAAATCAGTGGGAAGTAGGTTCATTTTCTCATAAGCTTACATGCAGTCAGACATTTTGCATCCAGTGGAGGTACCCCTCGCTCCCGTTACAAAAAATGCTGGTTTAAGGCACTTCTGCATTGGTTACACTTTTTAGACCGGGGAGCTACGTCCATATTTTATGCAGTCAGTATATTATAGATGCCACTGGTTCTCTTGCAAGACCCACCCTACACTGCCTCTGATTGGCTTGCATCTATGTTGTTCTAATATGACAAAAGCCTCTACGGCTTTGTGGTCCTGGTACTCCTGGTACTCCATGCTAAATAAATCCAACAAGTCCTCTTTCTCTCTTCTCTCTCTGTGAATTGGCACTATACAAATAAAGATTGATTGATTGAAGTTTTTTAATGGGAGGAGGCGAGAAAAGCAGCAGAGTTCAACAAATAGGCACCTTCTCCCTGTTAAAAAAAAGCAACTAAATCTCACAGAACTTTTCATAGCCCTGGTAGTAAGCCGGACAGCAAGAGGAGGGGAGATGAGTGGACAAAAAATAGCTAGCTGGCGTGCTATTACCTAACTGTGCCGTGTTAATGGGTTGTGTCTGTATTTTTTGGTTGTGGTTGGTTTGTTACACAAGTAGCCAGCAGTGGAGCTGATACAGCGGATTGTGAGCTAAACACATTGAGCAAGGGTTAAGCTGGTAAGGTTAGGTTAGGCTGTCGCAGCTGCAGCATCTTTGGGCTAGTGAGTTAGCGGACCACTCTGCCGAGCCCGAAGATACTTTGGCAGCATAGAGCTGCTCCGTAGGATTAGTTTCCCCAAGAGGAGCAGCAGAAGACTGGGAAGGAAGCTGAAGAGGTCGGTGTGTTTACCGTCCATTATTAAAGTTAAGCGCTGCTTAAGGTAAACTTCATAAGATAAAGTAAATAACCAGACAAATCCTCCTCTGCCTGGCTCTTTGCACTTTCAGTTGCCTCCCCAGCTCAGCAGCCTGCTGTTCTTGCTCCTGCTAGGATTCGCTCTGTCCACCTTTGATCTTTACAGTTATTTTGCCTAATTCTTTATACTTTCAATCAAACGTGAACCACAAACAGTGGCCTTCACCAGGCCTCCACTTTTTCTCTAGTTTGACTAAAATAATACTGGAAAACATACATGCTTAGTACATATGAAGTATATATGCAGTGTTCTGCTGGTAATAACGTATTCAATTGTTCATTCGGGAGGCAGTATGCAGTATATACTGACTGAGTATGTAGTAGGCAGTATGTTAGAATGTGATTTGGAACAGCTGTTGCGGTGAAAAGTGAGTTAGCTATTAGCTAGCCAAAGGGTAGAAGTGCTTGACAGGTCTCACACTCATCTCTGGCTCTGTATTTCTCTTGAAAAAAAGGTGAATACATTTATTAATTTACTGTTCCTTTAATATCACTTTGTATGTGGGGATTTAGCTGCTGTAAGGTGGGTATCTGTCCACCTGTGTGTCCTTGTCCTAATATGTGTGTGCGTGCATGCATGTATGTGTGTGCGTGTGTGTGTGTGTGGGTCGGTGGGTGTGCAGCATTAAGACAGAGAGAGTGCTGACCCTGGTGTTTCCTTGTAGGGAGAGGTACAGCTCAGAGGTGTATGTGCTGAGGCACTTGGATGGCTTAAATACACACTGCCTGCACTCCCAGCAGCCTCACACTCTATATGTGTGTGTGACTCCCTGCCGTCACCAGGTATTCCACCAACACACTCAACTGCTGCTAATGTCACAGATATGCTGAACACTACTTTAGGTCAGTCAGATACCACAAGATCTCCAAAGCAGGTGACCAGGCTTCTATGTAACTGAATGCAAATACATGCTAATTATCCCTCTAGTGGGTAGTGCTCAACGTTTGAGAGATCACCACAATATGGTGGAGCTGAATGGAACTGACTGTTAAGATAGTGAATGGGAAATTGGAGGGGAAAATTCTACTACATTTTATGTATTCATTTGTAGTTCTCATGTATCTTTTTAATCACTGTATTTCTTGGTTAGTGTATCTTTAGGTCATTCAATTTTATTTTCAGAAATGGGCATTAAAAAACACAAAGATGAGTAACATTATGTATAAATTGTAATTTGGTGTGATTTGGTGCCCCCCATAGTTTTTGAGTACAACAGCACTGTCATAAATACAAATCCCAGGTCTGTAACAATTTGTCAGATGGTGCTATCTACAAACAAAACTTATTACGTTACAACAATGATATGTCTTGAAAACCTGTATGTTGAAGTAAACATGTATGTAACGCTGTGATCCTACCCTCTCGCTGAAGTTACGTAGTGCAGACACAAGTGATGGGGGGGCAGAGTGGCTGAGACAGACACCATTCACCCTGTTACAAAGATACTGTACCATCAAAATGATTTTGAAGCTGTTATTTTAAGGTCAAACAGTTGCTTTAAAAACACAACATTTTGAGTGAAGTACAAAGCATTTGTATTTTTCATGGCCTAATGGGATGAGCAAAATTTAAGATGGTTTGATTTTCATTTTCTATTTCGTATGAGAAATGTAAAATCACCAGAGGCCCTTTTTTTATATTCTGAGACCGGATGTGGTCTTTTACAAGCGCCATGTATTGCACATGTGCCAGACAGTGGTGCTTTAGCCCAGGCTAAAATGTCTTTGTAACCCTCTTATTGTGAGGGTTGAAGTTTTTGTGTGAACCCAAAATGCAGAGACCGGAGGCAGAAAAACAGTCCAAGGGTGTTTATTTCAGTAACAAATGTTAAACAAGAAAATGTGAGGGCAGGCAGGTTGGGTGGCGTGGTCTGGAGATGACGGTGAGAATTTTCAGGAGAGCCAGAGACGCTGAGAGATGAGTAGAGAGAAGTTGGAGAACCTGAACACGGAGGAGGAAAAAAAGCACAAGCATGAGTTGAGATCCAAATTTAGACAAAAAGGCACAGGAGCAGAAACACTTGGCAAAAAACACTAGAAACACATAGCGACAAAATTCTCTGAGGAATTAGCTTGAGCTCCATTATATCCACCATACATGACTGAACAATCTGGCACTGGAGTAGTGGAGAGACCAAGGTAATATAGCCAGAGGATGATGAGCTGATGAGAAACAGGTGCGTCTCTCTGCTGCAGAGGGAACCGGTAACCACGCCCACGGACACAGACACACAGGGTAGGAGCAGGTGAAGGAGAACAGAGGAGGGAAACAAACAAACAGAATCCCTGACAGCCACAGCAGGCACCGTGACACTTATATGATTTTACACATGGCAAAACAAGGCCTGTCATCCAGTCCATCCTTCGATGTTAGCTGAAATTTTCAGTGGTATCCTATTCAAGATGACCTTGACTATAACCATGTCAACTTTGGAGTGATTTTACTGTACAGTTATTGAGAAAATTATAAATACAGTATAATATAATTTGAGGTGACCCTGCCATTTTTCCATTGGAAATTTCTGAAAATTCCTTAACAAAAAAGTTGAAATTTCAAGAAATTATGAGTGTAATACAAGCTGATTTTCACTTACATTTTCTATTATGGAAATGTTTTTTATCAAACTAGGACTTGCTTGCTGATGTCACATTCAAAAAGACTTCACTGAATCAATTCAATTCAATGAGCTTTATTGGCATGAATGTTTAAGTTACATTGTTGCCAGAGTTACATATTATTGAATGATAACATTTTACATACACAACATTAATGACTTGGAAACATTTATTGTAGAGCTAGTTTCTTTCAGTTTCTGACAATAGTCAACATGTTTTGAAGCTAATACTGCATGTGTGTAATATAATAGGAAACTGCTGCAATGAAAGCCTTTCATCCTCTTTGGCCACTCCAAGCACCAGAACTGTAACTCTGCGTATAAGAATCCAAGAGGCGGCCCAATTGACCAGGTTTTCGCAAATGACGGCTCACCTTACTGCAGCGTTGCTTTCAGTCAGCTGCTTCCTCAGCTCAGGGATGAGTTTCTCTCTAATTTCCTCGGCACATTTTGTGAGTCTGCGTGACACAGTTGTTGGATCCGGCAGAAGTTTCACAGCGTCGACTCTGCCAGACCGTGCCCCAACGTCAACCAAGCCCTGTGCTAGCTCCTTGAATCCTTCCCCAAACGACCTGACATCCCGAGACACAAATTTCACCGCCAACTTGGTTATGGCGTCCTTGGCCACCCGGTCTGGTGTTGAGAGCTCATTTTTGCTTTTGGAAATGAATCTTTCAATTGACCCAGCAGCAGCTTTCCCACAACAAGTCTCTGCATGTTTTCTCAGCGACGAAGTACCTAGCTTGCGGGGCTCGAAAGCGAAAACTTTTTTGCACGTCTTGCAGACGGCGTAGCCACTAACTACGTTATTTTCTTGGTCTTGAAGCAAACCAAACTTTTCCCAGACGTCCGACTTGGCCCTTGATGATGTATTGTCCACAATTTCATATTCTCCACTCGCCAACTTCAATTTTATGTCCTCCATTTCGCTCAGCAGCTAACCGGCGCGGGCGGCTCAGTGACAGTGGCCGTGATGTTGTTTATTTAGCCGGAACTAGTCAAGCGTCACGCAAGTGTCAAGTCACTGCTTTTCACAATAAAATGATGAAAATAGTTACCCGCCGCCCCGCCCGTGTTAGTTCAGTTCCGCCCGTGCCCGTACCCATTACAGGACTCTGAGCCGAGGGAGCAGACAGGCAGAATCCAGAAAGGGACAGGCGAGGATCGGGGACGGAAGGCTGAAGTGATTTCCAGGAGATAGGTGAGGCAGGATAGTCGGAGGCAAGCAGGGTCGAAACCGGGAGATCAGGCAGAGAAACGCTGGAGAATCTGGTGCAAACATCGAGAACAATCTGGCAATGAGTGAGTGTGGAGCTGGGGCTTAAAGCAACACTAGGTAGAGTTTGGACTCATTACTACCACCAGCTGGTTGAGAAGCGCAATTATCTGTTACCAGTGTCGTAAATACTGTCGCTGTACAAGCATCCCTGGGGAAAATAAATACACGTGAATTTGTTGACGGAGCCGGCGAATCACGAAATCGTCTGAAAAAAACTCACTCAAGTGCCAACAACAAGCTAGATTCAGAGATAGCAGTTGGTAGTTTGTTAGCATATAGGCTGCACAGCACATTAGCATGCTAGAATTATTCTCATACCGAGTTGGTTATAGTGATTGCACCGACTAAGTTACTTCCAAAACACGACGCTTGGGCATGAATGTGTTTAGTAACGTCTGAAAATATAACTATGTTTTTGGGAACTACAACCAACTTGGTATGACAATAGTAAGTAGCATGCTAACGTTACTGATAATAACAATAGCCTCTACTCTAATAGTCACTACATGCAAACGTGCAAGCTATCGAAACAGACAGCATTAAATTATCTCCCGGCTTTATTATGGTTATAAACTGTGGACAAATAGTGCCCCAATGAACACCACATAACAACAAATCAACTCAAAGTAAAAGTCGGTCAGATAATAAATATGTATATATGTAATATATGACTTACAAATTCAGTAGCATCAAGGCTAGGTCGCCATCAGTCTTGAAACCCATTTCTTCTTTCAGCTCACACCACCGAGTGTAAGCTGGTCCAATATTTATCCTGTCCGGGCTCTGTTCTATCACTTTCTCTTTTTCTTTTCTTCACCTCCTCAGACAATACCTTCTTGGCTTTTTTAGCTGGCTCGGCCATGGCGTTGGTTTACGAAAAATCCAAGTAGCTGCTGGCTAAATCCACTGACGAATAAACGTGTGACGTATGCCGTAAAGCAGGTCGCACTAGATGCCTTTATGTCAGATAGGTTCCGACCCGCTCTGAGAAGTTAAACAATGCGGTTTCTGCCGGCGCGACCCCCCTCAGGCTGCAGAGACGTCACCATTCATCCTATTAACCGTTTTTCTACCACTTAACTGAGTTTAGAAACATTATTTTAAGGTCGAAAAACTACCTAGTGTTGCTTTAAATGCAGCCAGAGCAGAGCAGAGAGCACAGGTGAGTGGAGTTGGCTTGATGAGAGGGGTGTGTCTGACTGGCAGATTGGGCACCCCAAAGTTAAATGCCCCCTCAGTCTTGAAACATTGTAGTAATATGTGGCCAGGGAAACCCTAAGCCTATTAAAGCCTATACAATTCTTGTTTTTTATCCCTAATTTTAGATTTCAGGAAGCACAGTGTTGTGATTTTGTTGTTCTAAACTTGTGCATTACCAGCCAAACCTTCTGGTTGAGTGTTTTGGAGAAGTAGCAGCTATTGCTGCAGCCACAGAAAAGTGCATGATGTTGACTTTAGTCAGCTGTAAAGTGTTTGGACAAGCTCAGATTGCAGCATAATTTAGGCTACTGAATGGCCGAAAACACTCCCCCCTCTCCCCGGAGATATCCGAGAGGGGGGCGTTCATCCCTGAGGTGAAGTTCGGTGTGTCCAGTGGTAAGATGGCAGTGTTTTGCAATGTCGTCGCTCAGAGCTAGACACGCAAATTGCTCTGTTGTTGGTTGTAATAATCAACATAAGTGCCTATATTCTGTCCCAGCTACAGAAGAACAGAAGAGATAGTGGTTGCATTTCATTTTTAACAACAACGTGCCGGCTACGGTTCCTGTAAGTCTGTTTGTGTGTGCTAACCACTTCACATCAGACTGCTTCAGTAACGAGGGTCAGTACAAAGCTGGCTTTGCCTCGACGCTGACCCACGGGACCCAGCAACTGCACCCGAGCCACAGGTAAGTGTCGCCACGTTTTGATACAGTTGCCTAAGAATATGGTGAAATCAGAACTATAAGTTACCTTTACCGTTAGCAGGAGCTAGCATTAGCTACATGGTAGTAACTGTATTAACACATACGAACAAACTAAGTAACATACTCAGACACACTAACCATTCTGAAACGTCCTGCTGCAGCCGCAGAGTCTGTATTTCTTCAGGAGCCTCTCCTTCTGGGTCCGATTCTGGGTCAAACTGATACGGTTGAACGACAGCATCTCGGCGAGCCATAGTGATACATCCACCGTAAACATTAGCGCATGCTAGAACTAGCGTAAGCGGCATCCTCTCCCTGAGAGGGGCGTGTAGCAGGCAAGGCAGGCGCTGACAGACGGAGCTTATTAGCATTAAAGGTGCAGGCACAGAAACAGCCTGTTCTCAGTAGAGCTCACTTGAGCGACTTTTAGACAGCTGAAATTCAGGACCACTGATGGGTTTGGGGCAATACATTTCGAATACAGTGTTGTTGGACCTCTGACAGCTGTGTAAAATTGATGAAAAACAGTATAATATGGGACCTTTAATGCAACATTACTTCTTCCTGCAATATTCACAGCAGAGTTGGTTGTGAACAGGGGATTACCAGGTACAACACATGCTGAAGTTATAATCAGAAATCTCCCAATTATGGTTTGGAGCCACAGATCTAGAAATGCAGGCTGCCCTACCTACGAAGTAGATGCTTCAAAATCGCCGTAGACAAAACAGCTGGGCGTGCCTGTTGAGTGGGACTTTAAGTCATCAAATGTAAATAATGGAAAAAGTGGTGCACCATCATGCTTTGTACTGAAAAGTTGAGAATATTTCAACCTCTTAAAATCAGATATAGAACTTTCTATTGCCATATCTCCAGACTATGGTGCAGCTTTTTCCCTCATGCTGTGAGACTCCGCAGCTTGAACTCAAATTTTGTAGTGCAACCCTGTTGTTGAGCCTTTAACCTTTTTTTTATGTATGTTGAAATGATGGTCCCGGAACAACATGAATGATGGAATGACTAAGAGACAAGCTCCAAAGCTATGACATCACAACATTGTAATTGGTCAATGTTGAAACAACATGAATTATGATGTTTCAGGAAGAGCACCAACCCGGCAATGTCAGATAGATTGTCTTGAACGTAGGCAGTGCCAGGAGAAGGCTTAATTTTTACCATTCATCACGCTTGTCATTTTTGTAGCTGCATAGGAACTGATGTGCATTCAGGTCACTAAAATTAAGTTAAAAGTTAACACCACACAAGACAGCTAAGTTTATCCAGAGCTAAGCTGTAAAAGTTAAAAAAAAAGTGTTCACCAAAGTGAGAATTTCATACTGAAAAAATAGCATCTTAGAAGAAAAGATACTGACTTGATTTGTTTGACCTCATTAACTTCAGATAAACTTTGGAATTGTATTCATGCACATAACAAGGACTGTTGATTGTATACCCCATCACTGATGCTGGGAGTCCATTGGGAAGTCATGGTCAGTATGAACAGGAGGGATGATTACAGCTAGTATTACATAGACAGACCTATGTCCACAGCGCTATGTCAGTGCTTGAGAAAGGTCTGGCTGCACCCATTATCATTCTGGCAAAGGAGAAAAACTCTTTATCTCTATATAGCTGGCTTGTTTGTATTTCTTGGGTAGCGCGTAACCCAGGATGTAGTGACAGTGCCCCTACAAAATAGTATCGAGGGGGCATTATAATGGCTAAATTCCTGCAAAAGAAAAGGTAAGGTTTAGTTTTGTACCTTTAGAGACCAAGTTATGGTAACTTGACATGTTCATGTGTTGGTTGCTAGCTTGGTGGTTGTTGTTGTTGTTTCCTCTAGTAACGGGGATTTTGAAAACACGCAGGTAGTGGAAGGGAGGAGAACGCTGACTCAAGTAGATAGCCTATGGAAGGCTTACACCAACAGTCTACATCTGAAGAGTCAGACTAGATCATAGAAAGCAAAACCTGTTTCAATGGAGTTCTATTTTCTTTGCAGTGTGCTCCTTGTCCAACATGTTTGTTTGGTTAGTAAACAGGCGTGTACTGTATCAGTGGGGTCACAGCCACACTACAGGTTTCACCTTCCTGCAGACATTGATTGTGCTCATCCTCCTGCTCATCTTTCTCCTCTCTTTCCTGTCCTCATTTATCCACCTCACTCCTCCTGTTTATCCAAAATGTCCACTGCCAGCATCCAGTGATCAATATTTTTTTTTGCGATGGATCACATGCGTGTGTACTTTGAAACAGGTTGCCATGTAGTGGTGAACTGGATTTCAATGTTTTGGTTTTATGGATGTGACTTTACTGTTTTGGTTCACTCTCTTGGCTCTCATCAATCTCATCCATCTGCTGGATGTGGTTTGCTCACACATTTACTATAACAAATTCTCAACTCAAAAATCAGTTACAGTACTAGAGCTTTAAAAGATGAGCAAACTTTCATTTGGCTCGGCACACCAGCCCAGTTTGGCACGGATTCGCATTTCCATTATAACAAGGCTGCCTGCTTTATGGTGTGTCTGTAATAACACATTTGTTGTGAGTAGTTGTCATAGGAGTGACTGTAAGTACTCTTCCTCCCTTCAGTAGCAAAGCATAGCTGCTAACAAAGCCCTGCTTATTCAGTGATAAACATGTTTAATTTCCTATAAATGCTTCACAGTAAAAGTCTCAAGTTATTAACTATTTAAAAGCTTTTACTATAAAGCATGATCAGGAAACATTGGTTTTGACCAGCATTAACTAACACAACTCCTGACACAGCTGAAAACAAACATGATGAAACAGTAAATATGACTGATATGATATCTAACAGGGACGCAGGACAGAAAGTAAAGCGATCTGGTTAGAAACTACTAATGTACCGAGAGCTGAACACACAGAGACTTTTCATAACGTCTTTGTCAGGAGACACGTGGGACCACTGACCATGATGGCCGCCTAGTACAAGCCTCCCATCAGATCACTCACTTTTCCTTTCAGTTGTTTGAGTAAATCCCCTATTTCTACTACGTAGTATCTCCCCATCGAAGCATGTACGTCTCCGCCACTGAATTTAACAACAAAGCGGTCTAATGGCAGCATCAAATTCCAAAACTAGAATGGCGAAGAAAGCTGCTAGTAATGCTAGCATGGCTAGAGGAAACAGGCTAGCTAGCACAATGGAAACTCCTGAAGCCGGGGCGCATGTGGCAATGTCCGTCATGACAGATCTACGAGCCACGATAGAGAGGGCTATGCGTGAGATGGCTCAGGTTAGCAGTATTCTGCAGGATTTGCAAGAAGATGTTTGCGGTGGTGAAAGCCTCGCAGGCCAAAATGGAGACAGATGTTGCTTATATTACTGACAAGCAACAACAAGCGGATGCCCACATTGTGGACCTGGAGGTGGAGAATTAGGAGTAAGAATAAAAAGAAAAAAGAGAAAATAGAGAGAAATTGATATTGTCAGAATCCCATCTAAAAGGAAAGAAAAGGAGCTGTCATTTAACTATAGTGACATATTGCTAAAAGAAGTTTGTAAATTAAAATGAGATATTAATGAGATTCATAATAAAAATGCAGAATATGCCCTCTTTAGGGCAAAGGCAAATTTCTATGAGAACAGGTGTAAAGCTAGTAAATTAGTTAAATTGAATTGATTAAATTGGCTAGGCTACTAAAACAACAGGATGTGGATCATATCATTACAGGCATACAAAATGAACAAGGGGAGGTACTCATTAAGGCGTGGGAGATTAATCAGACATTCCAAAGGTTTTACTCTAATCTGTACTCTTCAGATACAGAATAAATACAAGCAAAATAGAGGCATTCTTTTCTAAGATTGAACTCCCTCAGCTTTCATTTGACCAGGCACAGGAGATCGATGCGCCAATCACTGAATCAGAGGTTAGGGCTGCCATTCAGTCTAAGAAAACAGGTAAATCTCCTGGACTGGACTGCTTCCCTATAGAATATTACAGAAATACATAGATGTGCTAGCACCTGTCTTGACCAAGGTCTACAGTGAAGCAAGTACTTTGGGATGCCTCCCTCACTTTTAATGATGCTCTCATTTCACTGCTCCTTGAGAAAGGCAAGGATCCATTAGATCCTGGAAGCTTCAGACCGATTAGCTTAGTGATCATGGACTGTAAATTGCTTACCAAAGTTTTGTCTATGAGGCTACAGAAAATCCTATAAATGTTAATCCATTCAGATCAAGTGGTCTTTTTTAAGGGGAGGTCCTCTTCTGATAATCTAACCCATAGATTCCACCAGATACGTGTCCAGTCCGGCTCCGCACCATCGCAGCAGAGCTGATAGGTTTCACTCTAGTCTATATGTTTACTTCCACTGGCTCCGCTGCATTGTGTATCTGCTCCATCTCAGCTCCGGCAGTCCGGAGCCCTCCGGAGCAGATGCGCAGGGCTTCTATTTCTGCCAGATGCCAGAACACGACGCAGCAATTCAGCCGAATTCAGCACATAGCAGACAGGAAGTCAGACACTGAAACAACAACATAACATCCGGTTAATTTTCATTATTCAGTATTCAATAAAATACTGCGTGTTGACACCAGCACAAAAATCTCAAAAAAGAGACAAATCCAAGCACTTCTTCTAATGCTTCGGTTAGGAACACTTCTTGCTGTGTTTATAACTGCGGTCGCGCGTGATTGTGTAATTATCGCAGGAACTCCTCGGTCTCACAACTCCAGCTGTCTGGCAGTGCTGCGCCGTGCCCGACTCATAATGCAGCCGGTGGGGGTTGCCGGACGACGGAGCAAAACCGTACCGGAGCCGGAACGCAACGCGGCTACTTCATTTGACATGGCTAAGTCATAATAACAACATATCAATTTCTGCCTTCTCGCTTGATGATGAGAAGGCATTTGATAGGGTTGAGTGGAGCTTTTTATTGAGTATCTTAGAAAAGTTTGGGTTTGGGAGAGGGTTTCTTTTTCTAGAGGCACAAAACAGGGATTTTCCTTTCCCCTCTTCTGTTTAGATTATTTCTCGAATCATTAGCGATAACTATAAGAAAGGAAGCAAGAATTAAGGGAATACAGGCCGGTGGGAGAGAACATAAATTTTTCTATATGCGGATGATATTCTCTGCCTGGTTTCTGATCCAGCATCCTCTACCCGAGCTCGTCTTGATACAATTGAAACATTTTTTCAGATTTCGGGCTATAAAATCAACTGGAATAAATCAGAGGTTGTGCCCAGCGCCGCCCCTCCCTACACGCAGAACACGCGCTGTGCGTAGGGCCCCACGATCCATGGGGGGCCCCATTTTGCGCAAGGGGACACATTCTCTGCAAATGCGCAAAGGATGCGCATCGCTGCCGTGAGGCGCGCGTAGAGCACCAAGTCAGCCCGAGGCAGGAGAGAAAAAAAAAAACGAGTAATCTGACACCGCACACGTTGGCGCAATGATTGACAGCACGCAGCATCTGACCAATCAGCGGTCAGATGCGCCGACAGGCAGTTGGATGCAGGTGGAGAGATGGCCTCCAAACGGCAATATGAATCGGGAGAAAGCAAAAGAAAGACAAAGTCAAAACAAGAGGAGGAACACCCCAGCTGCTAGCCTGCTAATCATGAGACAGAAGAGAGGATAATTCTGGACTGGAGATTAAATTTTCCAGCGGCCCTGATTATCATTTATTGAATGTCTTGTTAACTGCATATACATTCACCTCTGTTGAAAAAGGAGTGGTTAATTGACCAGTTGGTGGTCGTATGTTGGCTCAGGTTTATAGCCTATCAATCTATGCTATCAATAGAAGTTTTGGGCTATTTTTATGGAGGTAAAATGTCGCCATCTCTTGGTGAATTTAAGATAATCCTTTATTTGACCCACAATGGAGAAATTTAAAGCGTTGCAGCAGCAAACAGCAGTATAGGAATATAGAACCTAAGTACAAAATGTAAAAATAAGTATATAAAAATATTTAAATATAGAGGTATCAAATAGCCGCAATAGCTCAGTCCGTAGGGACTTGGCTTGAGGGCTCAGATGTGGCCGGTTCAAGTCCCGCTCGGACAAAAAAAAAAAAAAAAAGTATGATGTGAACTAGTAATGGAGAATACTAGTTCACATCCTGGGCATTGCCGAGGTACCCTTGAGCAAGGCACCGACCCCTAACAATGCTCATTGGGCGCCGCCTTGTGGGATTAAAATAGTATAATAAAATCAAATCATAATGAATATAATTATTATTTGCATTAATTTTAATCTTTGTGAGGCTAGTGTTTACATTAATTTCATTGTGTAATTTACCATTAAGACCAAAACAAATCTTAATAATCTGCTTGTATGATGGATTTCTTGTCATAACAGGGTCAATGCTTAAGTTTGTTACTAAGGGTGACACGGAGCCAGCGCCCAGTACGTCACAAGGGCCATCAAGCACCATGTCTACTGAAGCAGCCTGCATCTGTAAAAGGCTTGTTCCATTGTTGAAAGAGGCTGTTCATTTGATTTGTTCCTACTAATAAAGGTTGTAAACCTAAATGGCCTTTCATGATACAGTCATTTTGTAATGGGGGGGGGGCTCAAAATAAAATTCTGCTTAGGGCCCCAATTTGGCCAGGGGCGGCCCTGGTTGTGCCAGTATCTAATGTATACCATTCAGCTATGGTTGGGGGTGGCCAATTTCAGTGGATTCAATCTGCAATGAAGTAATTAGGAGTCAAATTATGTGCTGATATGGCAGATATAATGCATGTCAATATGGATCCCCTCCGTACGAAGATAAAGCACAGTTCACAGAGAAATGGAAGGCACTCAGTCTAACCCTTTGGGGCAAGATTAACACCATTAAAATAGTTATTGTGCCACAATTTAACTACTTCTTAATGATGCTACTGAAAACAATAACCAGAGAAAGTTTTTAAACTACACAATCAAATTAAAGCTGCAAGCAGCGATGAACGGGCCCTCGCAGTCCACGCGCGTCGGGGCACGGTGCTGTCGTTGCATGGTGCTGTCATTACATGCTGCTGTCGGGGCATGCCGCTGTTGGGGCTTGTTCATGCAACAACTTCCGTTGAGTAATCAAAAGTTAAGGCAGTCAAGCTGTTCTTTCGTCATTTAGCAATAAAAGCACCCCCTATTGGCCGATTTGCACCAAAATTTTCACAAACCGTTATCTGGCCATGGAACACAATTAGCAAAAGTTTTGTGGTAATGGGACTGTATTTGGTCAAGATATGCAAGACTGTCTGTTTGACCACAATGTGCAGGAAATTGTTGTTTTATATATCGGGCGTTTTTTGGACCATCACAATTCTTTTGATAACTTTTTGTCAGGAGGGTCCACAGATGATGTGTGCAAAGTTTGGTGCAAATTGGAGAAATTGCCTGGGAGGAGTTTGAAAAAGTAGGTTTGTGACATTTTGCGCATTTGTGAATGGAAATTTTGCGCAAAAGTGGGCGGGGCCTACATCATACAATTCAGCTGAGTTATTAGCCAAAAACGGTTTTGTGTTGATAATAGCGCCACCTGCTGGTGATTTTTGGTGTGTGAGTTACAGATGCCAGTCTATACCACCCCAATCAGTTTCATATCCATAAGTGTTATGGTGTGGGCACAGTGCCAAATATAAAATGAAACTGCCACCAGAGCGCCACCTAGTGTCAGATCGGTAACACCTTCGTCAGTTGTCCTCAGGAGCCCATTGGCAATCAGTGTACCAAGTTTTGTGTTAATCCGACCAACCAATGTTGAGATATAAAATACTTCAATTTAAAGAGCGCCACCTAGTGGTCATCGGCTAATATTTTGCTCAGAGCATAAGGGGCTCATGTGGAAGTAGTATCCTGAGTTTCATGTCATTTGGACAAAGCAATGTGGAGATATGCAACACTTCCTGTTTTGACCCGATTTTACAGGAAGTTGTTATTTAATAACTTGAGTATTGTTTGGAATTCCAAAATTCTTTTAATAACTTTTTGTCAGGAGGGTCCACAGATGCTGTGTGCAAAGTTTCGTGCAAATCGGAGAAAATGCCTGGGAGGAGTTCGAAAAAGTAGGTTTGCGACATTTTGCGAGCTAGCGAAAAAAAAAACGGTAGGCGCAAATGGGCGTGGCCTCTATCAGGAGATTCAGCACAATTCACTGAACGCGTGGATATAAGGTTTTTGAATGTGCGACAAAGTATGTGGGAGTTATTAGCCAAAACACACTTTCTTTGATTATAGCGCCACCTAGTGGTGAAAATGTACAACGACAAGAGATTATCAAATTTTTCGCCAACCCTAATGACTTTGCCAAATAAAATCGCGTTTTCATTCACATTCAGGCAGTGAAAAATGCGATCATTTGCGACAAAGAAAAACTAAAAATTAAAGCTGCAAGCAGCGATGAACGGGCCCTCGCAGTCCACGCGGGTCGGGGCGTGCTGCCGTCGGGGCGTGCTCCTTACCCGGACCCATTGCCCCATCATTGTGCGCACGTGTCTTAACTGATAGGCAAAAAGGCTTTTGTGTTGATAACAGCGCCACCTGCTGGTGATTTTTGGTGTGTGAGTTACAGATGCCAGTCTGTACCACCCCAATCAGTTTCATATCCATAAGTGTTATGGTGTGGGCACAGTGCCAATTATAAAATGAAACTGCCACCAGAGTGCCACCTAGTGTCAGATCGGTAACACCTTCGTCAGTTGTCCTCAGGAGGACATTGGCAATGAGTGTACCAAGTTTTGTGTTAATCCGACCAACCAATGTCGACATATAAAATACTTCAATTTAAATAGCGCCACCTAGTGGTCATGGGCCAAGATTTTGCACAGAGCCTTAGGGGCTCATGGGGAAGTAGTATCTTGAGTTTCACGTCATTTGGACACACCAATGTGGAGATATGCAACACTTCCTGTTGTGACCTGAATCCACAGGAAGTTGTTATTTAATAACTTGAGTATTCTTTGGCGTATCAAAATTCTTTTAATAACTTTTTGTCAGAAGGGTCCACAGATGCTGTGTGCAAAGTTTCGTGCAAATCGGTGAAATTGCCTGGGAGGAGTTCGAAAAAGTAGGTTTTCGACATTTCGCGAGCTAGCGAAAAAAAACGCTAGGCGGAAATGGGCGTGGCCTATATCAGGAGATTCAGCACAATTCACTGAACGCGTGGATATAAGGTTTTTGAATGTGCGACAAAGTATGTGGGAGTTATTAGCCAAAACGCACTTTCCTTGATTGTAGCGCCACCTAGTGGCGAAAGTTCACCATGACAACAGATTATAAAATTTTTCACCAGGTGTGACATATATTCCAAGTTTGATGAGTTTTGGGGTATGTTCAGGCAGTGAAAAATGCAATCATTTGCGACAAAGAAAAACTAAATATAACAAAAAATAATCCTTACAAAAACAATAGGGTCCTCGCAGTTTCACTGCTCGGGCCCTAATTAAAGCTGCAAGCAGCGATGAACGGGCCCTCGCAGTCCACGCGCGTCGGGGCGTGCTGCTGTCGGGGCATGCTGCTGTCGTTACATGCTGCTGTCCGGGCATGCTGCTGTCGAGGCTTGTTCATGCAACAACTTGTGTAGAGGAAACAAAACTGAAGGCAGTGAAGCTGCTGTTTCGTCATTTAGCAATAAAAGCGCCACCTATTGGTCGAATTGTACGAAATTTTGTAGAAATGCTAATCGTGCCATGGAACACAATTGCCAAAAGTTTTGTGTTAATCGGACTGTATTTCATCAAGATACACAAGAATGTCAGTTTGACCACAATGTGCAGGAAATTGTTGTTTTATATTTTGGGCGTTCTGTGGACTAGCACATTTCTTTTAATAACTTTTTGTCAGGAGGGTCCACAGATGCTGCGTGCAAAGTTTGGTGCAAATCGGAGAAATTGTCTGGGAGGAGTTCGAAAATGTAGGTTTGTGACATTTTGCGCATTTGTGAATGGAAATTTATGGCAAAAGTGGGCGTGGCCTACATCATACAATTCAGGTGAATTCAGGGAACACGTAGATATAAGGTTTAACAATGTCTGACAAATTATGTGGGAGTTATTAGTCAAAAACTGCTTTGTGTTGATAATAGCGCCACCTGTTGGTCATTTTTGGTGTGTGAGTTACAGGGGCCAGTCTATAGCACCCCTATGAATTTCATATCCATAAGTGTTATGGTGTGGGCACAGTGCCAAATCTAAAATGAAACTGCCACCAGAGCGCCACCTAGTGTCAGATCGGTAACCCCTTTGTCAGCTATCCTCAGGAGGGCAGTGGCAATGAGCGTACCAAGTTTTGTGTTAATCCGACCAACCGATGTTGAGATATATTTTTTGAATGTGCGACAAAGTATGTGGGAGTTATTAGCCAAAACGCACTTTCCTTGATCATAGCGCCACCTAGTGCTGAAAATTCACAACGACAACAGATTATAAAAATTTTCGCCAGGCCTAATGTGTTTGCCAAATAAAATCGCATTTTCATACATGTTCAGGCAGTGAAAAATGCGATCATTTTGGCAGAAGAAAAAAAACAAATAATGAATAATCATTCGAAAAACAATAGGGACCTCGCAGGTTCCCTGCTCGGGCCCTAAAAATAATCACTACAAAAACAATAGGGTCCTCGCAGTTTCACTGCTCGGGCCCTAATAATCATTCGAAAAACAATAGGGACCTCGCAGGTTCCCTGCTCGGGCCCTAATTATAAAGAATTATTTATTAGAGAAGAGACCGAGGATTAATCTCCAGAAACTTTATTCAACAAGAAGTAAAGGTAGGCTTTCCCTAATGCCAAATGTGGAGTTGTACAGTAGGGCCTTTGAAATGGCTAAACTGGCAAAACACTGGATTAATGAGAGTAATAACCATTTAGGATGGACAGGAATAGAACAAGATCTTACTGCCCCCTCAGTCCACGTAAAGGTTTTATCGCAAAATACCCTAGCTCTGAAAAAGCCTGGGAGCAAAGAGACTAACACAATTTTACAACATTCAAAGAATATCTGGACTAAACCCTAGCCCTAACCCTAACCCTTCACTAGTTACTAAAAGGTTCACACTATAAGCAAGTATATTCTTCACCCTGGAATAACCCTGCAGTTAAAGTAGGGGAAAAGGTGCTTTTTTGGCATTCATGTTGTCGGGTGGTATAAGAAATATATCCAACCTTGTTAATGATAAAACATTCAAATCTTTTCAAGAACATAAAAACATTACATGGGGAAGATAATATGAAGAAAATAAACAGTCAGCCTCCACATTTTATAAGATAATTGCTAATGCAACGTATGGCAATTGTTTGAATCTTTGGCTAATATGGCAGAGGGATTTGAATGTGAACATTGACAAGGACTAAGGGCAAAGATAATTTCCAGGGTAAGCTGGTACACAAGAGAAGCCCGAGGCAAATTTATACACTATAAGATACTTCATCGTTATTACTTTACTTTACGTAATGTCCGTCTTCATAAAATGGGTTTACTAGAAAATAATTTGTGCTGTAGATGTAATGTACTACTACTACTACTACTACAAGTTGTAGTAGTAGTAGTACAACTAGTAGTAGTAGTAGTACAAGTAGTAGTAGTAGTACAAGTTCTACTACTACTAGTTTTACTACTACTTTTTGTACTACTACTATTACTACTACTACTACCTCTACTACTATTACTATTACTACTACTTGTCCTACTTCTGCCACTAGTTGTCCTACTACTACTACTACTACTACTACTACTACTTGTCCTACTACTACTACTTCTTCTACTTGTACTACTACTACTTCTACTTGTACTACTACTAGTACTACTTGTACTACTACTACTACTTGTACTACTACTACTACTACTTGCACTACTGCTCCTACTTGTACTACTTTTACTACTTCTACTTTACTCCATTCTTCTTTGCAAAACTGCTCAAGCTCAATCAGGTTGTCCTCCAGGATTTCCCTATATTTTGCTGCATTCATTTTACCCTCGACCTTTACAAGCCTTACAGGGCCTGCTGCCAAGAAGCATCCCCGCAGCATGATGCTGCCACCACCATGCCTCACAGTGGGGATGGTGTGTTTGTGGTGATGTGCAGTGTTTGTGTCCGCCAAACAAAGCGTCTAGTCTGATGTCCAAAAAGCTCCATTTTGGTCTCATCAGACCAAAGAGCCTTTTTTCAGTTGACCTTGGAGTCTCCCACATGCCTTTGGGTGAACTGTGGTGGAGATTTAACGAGCTTTCTTCAACAGTGGCTTTCTCTCTGCCACTCTCTCATCTTAGCTGCTGAAGCTTTTAACTACTTCAGAGTAGTCATAGGTGTCTTGGTGGCCTCCCTCACTGGTCTCCTTCTTGCACTGTTACTCAGTTTGTGAGGACGACCTGCTCTAGGCAGATTTACACGTGCCATATTCCTTCCATTTCTTAATGATGGATTTACTGAACTCTGGAGGATGTTCAGTGACTTGGAAATGTTTTTGTATCCATCCCCTGACTTAAACTTTTAAATAACCTTTTCACAGAGTTCCTTACAGTGTTCTATTGTCTTCATGGTGTAATTGTAGCCAGGAATACTGATCAACCAGTGACTGGACCTTCAGACACAGGTGTCTTTATACTATAATCACTTAAGACACATTCACTGCACTCAGGTAATCTCCATTTCACTAATTGTGAGACTACTAGCACCAATTGGCTGGACCTCTGTTGATTTGGTTCAGTCACTTTAAGGGGGGGGGGGGGGGGGGGGGGGGGGGGGGGATACTTGCAATCACTTATTTTAAATTATATATTTTTAATTAATTACTTTGTAGAAATCTGTTTTCACTTTGACATTAAAGAGAAAGCCAAATTATATTGACCATGATTTTCATTTATATAAGCAATAAAAGGGGAAAACAATTAAGGAGTTAAATACTTTTTATAGGCACTGTACTACTATGACTACAACTACTACTAAGACTTCTACTACTGGTAGTACTACCAGTACTACTACTTCTTGTATGCAGCTTTTTAAAATCTTTTATGGGTTTTGAATTATTACAGTTTTAGTTAATGTTTTTTTGAGCTCCTCTTCTGCTTTATAATGACACCCATTATTGTATTGAGCTTGTTAAGGTTGAGTGAGAGCACCTGTGTTGCTGTGCACATTGAACTGTCCTTCTGCTATTGTCAGTTTTGCTTTTTGCTCTCTAAATTCCACAATTTTCACCTCTCATACAAAAACAAAACAGAAAAATGAGGGAAAGCTTATAAGCAATAGGACTCCCACTTTTGAGACTCTCACAGACACCTATCAACACTGTCAAACATGCATGCATAAGCATGCCTACATGACCACATACACACAAACACATACAAACACATGCAAATATGCACACGTAAGCGTCCACCCACAAGCACGCACACAGTGTATTTTGTGTCTCTTATTTCTTTACCATTCATTTTGTACTAAATTCAACTATTATCTGCATATTCAATCTTAAAGCCAGTTACTCGATTCCAATATTTATATTTTTCCCATCTTTTATACATTATGAGATTTATTCAACTTTTCAATCCCATTCAGAGTATTTGACTAATTTCCACTGTATCATCTCCACATACTCCATTGGCTGCTTCTCGACACAATTTTAACTCAGCATTGCAGTTTGGCTCATAGCTTAAGGTATATTTTGAATAAGTCATTCTCGCCCCACAATTATGACTCTTCTTCATACTCTTCAGATGCAACTTCAAATATTTTAAAGCCACCAACTAGTTGGCATTAACTTTTAACAAACCTTAAAATATTTCACATTTTCCATATATTCTTGGCATTATTCAAAGTTTTAACAGCCAGCAATTCACATTTGGCATCATCTTTTCAACAGCCAGCATTCACAACCACAAGTTCTTCAGAACTTGCCTTCTCTAGTTATTATAGATTCTTCCGTACGCTTTTTCGGTGCATTACTTGTCCTGCAGCTTTTCGGTCACATATACAAAACATACATGAAAACATGCAGAATCAGTGGAACAAGTGTGGACTGACTTTTGGTCACAAATATCTCAAGAAATGCAAACACTTTTCCCATAAAAATGAATGGAAAGTCCTCAAAAAATCGTTGTGAAATGACCTCAAACCCACCCCCTCACAGTTTACATTTCTTGAAATTTTCGGTCCATTTCAGATTATATAATGGGTGTTTATTGCAGGAGTTACAGTGGATGACACCATCGCTATAGTGGAGAAATTTCGCAAAAAATTCTAAGGCTTTTCTCTTAATGTTGATTAAGATGCCACAATTTGCACTCCACAGCAAACAGACTTGCATCCTTTGGCTGTACAGGCTTTCAAGCGACAAGAAAACCACCAACTCCCCCACCAACAAAGGTCCACTGTTAATTTTGAGCCAAAATGTCTGGTCGAAAGCAGATGGTCCCGATTTTGTAAATCACTGTCATTTCATCATTTTTGAATCTAGAAAAATTTAATTTACATCAATGCGTTCAGTAACTTGTCCTTTGGCAATAGCAATGTTATACAACTAGCCGTTTTGGAGGTATTTCCCATAAGAAATAATAGGAAATCAACACACATGAGGAAACACTGTCAAACACACACAGTTTATTTTGTATTGCTTATTTTGTTATCACTTTTCCAACAATTTATAGTGTATTTGATTATTATCTGCTCAGTCAGTCATGCTTCAAGCCCAAAACTCCTTATAAATAATAATGTTCCCCATCTTTTTTTTGTATTAAGAATTTTGTGGTAAATGATACTACAAAGTGTCAGCCTAATATCCCTGGCTGGGAACTCATGATTTTGTCCCTCCTTCTCTAACTGACAGTGTGTGGCTTATGAAAAAAATAACACAGCTATGTTTATTAAAAGGTACAATGTCCCGGATTTTGAGAGAAGACGAGTACCCAAATGCAGAAACACAGGGCAGCTTTAATAATCAAAAGCTGAAATCCAACAAAACCAGGAAAAACAAAAATGAGCCAAAGGACAAAAACACAAAGTAGCAACAAAAGAGCTCAAACAAAAAGTGCAAACAAAAGCAAAGTACAAATCAATGAAAACACAAGAAACAAAAAACTAGGATATACCATGAGGTCAAACACGGGGGAACGCAGGAGTAAAACACAGGAGAAAATGGAATGATCTGACAAAGAAAAGAGGGAGCACAAAGACTATATACACGGACTTCCGGTATGAGGTGTGCGTAGTAGATGTGTCCGCAGCTCGCTCCCACGACTGAACTTTTACTTTACCTTTTAAACCTCTCCTTTCACTATTTTTTCTTTTTTTTTTTGTTTGTTTGCAATAGGCTAGGTACTAGTGCTGACTATTTTTACATGCAGTTATGTCTAAAGCAAAGGGCAAGCAAGATAAAGAGAGATCTTCTTCGTCGTCTGCTAGCATCACCATTGCTGAACTTAGCTCTCTATTAGAAGAACATAGGAAAGCACTGTCTGCAGATTTTAAGTCATCTTTTGAGACATTGACAACCACACTGGACGGCTTACACTCTACTGTTACAGACCATGGGCAGTGGATCAGCTCTTTGGAAGAAAACGCTAATGAGGTGGACCTTTGTCTCCAACAGCTAGAGACAGCATGTTCTACTCTCCAACACGACAACGAGTCGCTGAAAACTAAGCTAGCTGACCTGGAGAGACGCAGTAGGCGCCAAAACATCAGGATCATCGGCCTACCTGAGTCGCTTGAAGGCTCAAGACCAACCGCATTCTTTTCCCAGCTACTTGTTGATGTCTTTGGCATGGAGGTCCTCTCTTCACCCCCCGAGCTCGATCGTGTCCATCGGAGCCTCACACCCAAGCCTGCTACAGGAGAAAAGCAAGTAAAGGACCTGCTCATCCGTGAGCCTCGCAGACGGGGTAACCTGTTCTACAAGGAGCGCAAGATCCGACTCTACAAAGATTACAGTCCCGACGTGCTGAAGCGAAGAGCGGAGTACAAAAACTCCGTGGCGGAACTGTACAAGCGCGGATACAAGCCGGCTCTCCTGTATCCATCCAGGCTCCATATCACCCTCCCCAACGGCAAGAAGACATGGATTCAGTTTGCTTCGGAGGCTGACAAGTTTGTCCAGGACTTGAACAAAGACACGTAAGCCAGTTTCGCTAGTGCATTTAATGTGTGCCCGAAGGCGAAGTGTGCTCTTCCAGTTTAGTGTTGTTTTGTCATAATGTGAGGTAGCACTTTTGCTGGGTGCAGCTAAACGTGATGCTAATCAGGAGCTGTTAGCACTGCAGACACCTTCCCAAACGTTATCTCCGCATAGCTATTGGGTTATCTATAGTAGCCTATTGTTTAGACATTCATGTTGTTTAATAGTATTTTCAACATGTATAGTAGACCGTGCATTCAAAATAATATCTGAAAATGCCTATTGCACTTAAGTTGGTGTTCTTCTTGAGGTTTTTAAGATGCAGTGTTTTTCTTGAAGTTTATTGAGTTGTGGGATCAGCGTGATAGAGTTATGCTGAGCATAAGTTATGCTGATCAGTGAATCAGTGAGTTTCACACTGCTGATGTTTCTTGCAGCAGCAACGGGGTTTAGGGTGGGGGGGTGGGTGGCGTGGGGGAGGGCGGTGTGTTTTTGTCACTGTTTTCTAAGTTTTGTTTTATTGTGCGTTTTGTTAGTGTATTTTTATATTATCATTAATGTGCTACTGCTATAATTCAGTGTTAAACCCAGACAGATGCTTTATTCCCCTTATTCTCTCTGACACTGAGTTGCGGTAGAGGGTGGGCGGGGGCATTCATAGAGGCGACATTTCCACTCACACTGTCAATCCCACCATATAATGGCTAGTACAGTCTCATTATCTGCACCAAGTGGTGCTGTTAGATTCACTAGTTGGAATGTTAAAGGCCTTAACTCTCCTGTTAAGCGCAACAAAGTGATTAACCATCTTAAGGCCTTAAACACTAAAATAGCCTTTTTGCAAGAGACTCACCTTAAGCCATTAGATCACGTTAAACTTCACAGAGGTTGGGTGGGCTAACTCTTCCACTCATTCTCAAGTAAGGCCCGTGGGGCGGCAATTCTCATTCATAAATCTGTTCCTTTGTCAGTGTCCACTGTCATTTCAGACCCTAATGGTCATTTCAGACCCTGGAATTATTTATTACTAATTATTACAGGTAAAATTGGAGGCAATAATCTGGTGTTGGCAAATGTGTATGGCCCAAATTGGGACAATGAGAACTTTTTTAAGATTTTTTTTTTCTCTCTTCCTGACCTAAATTCTCACCAGCTTATCCTTGGTGGTGACTTCAACTGCTGTCTGGATCCCTTGCTTGATCGTTCACCTCACAGGCCTTGTGTTCCATCTAAATCATCTAAAGTCATCCAGCTCTTCATGGAACAATACGCAATCTCAGACGCCTGGCGCTTTTTTAATCCTAGCACCAAGCAGTTCTCATTCTTCTCTCCTGTCCATTTCACATTCTCGCGAATAGGTTTCTTTCTCATTGATAATAAACTCCTCTCCTCTGTCACATTGTATCCCTACAATCCCATTTCAGACCATGCAACCGTCGTCATGGATGTCTCCCTCCCAGGCAGATCTCTCTCCCGCTCTCCCTGGCACTTTAATTTGTTGTTACTTTCTGACACCAACTTTATTAGTACAATTAACAGTTGTATTGATCTTTTCATATCTACCAATGTTAATCCAGATGTGTCTGCAGCAGCTAAATGGGAGTCATGTAAAGAAGAGGAGAAATAATATCTTATTCAGCCTATCAGAAAAAGACTGCTAGGGAAAAGAAGGTCTCTCTCTCCAAGGATATATCGGAACTGCTGTCAAAGTGTGTGGACACACCTGATGCTGATCTTTTCAAAGAATTGCTCACAAAGAAGGCAGAATATGACATTCTGGCCTCCAATGAGACAGCAGGGTCACTGTTAAAAACATGCCACAATTATTATGAGTTTGGAGATAAACCAAGTAAACTGCTTGCACACCAAATTCGGCAGTCCTCCTCATCAACGCACATCACCCAGATTAACACAGATATTGGAATGACCATTAACCCTCAAACCATTAACAATCAGTTCAGAGACTTTTATGCTTCATTATACACCTCTGAGAGCCCAGATAACGAAACACAGTACGAACACTTTTTAGTTCCTTAGATATCCCCTCTATCAACTCTGAAGTGGCATCTAGTCTGGATGCACCATTAACAATAAACAAACTTAGGAGTGCTTTAATGTCTATGCAGAATGGGAAATGCCCTGGCCCTGACGGTTTCCCTGACAAATTTTTAAAAACATTTTCAGATACACTGTCCCCACTACTACTTAACGTGCTTAATGAATCACTGCAAAGTGGCTTACTTCCTCTCACATTACGTCAGGCTACTATCCCTCATATTGAAGAAGGATAAAGACCCAATGTCATGTAGTAATTATCGCCCTATCTCTCTGCTTTGTTCAGACGTCAAACTACTAGCTTAAATGCTGGCTAGGCGACTGGAGTGTATCCTTCCAACTATCATGGCCACAGACCAAACAGGGTTTGTAAAGAACAGACATTCCTTTCATAATGTCAGGCAACTATTTGATATTCTGTATTCACCCACAACCTCTGACACCCCTGAACTGGTCATTTCAATGGATGCGGAAAAGGCATTTGACCATGTGGAGTGGCCTTACCTGTTTTACACATTGAAACGTTTTGGCTTTGGCAATACATTTATATCATGGATTAAGCTTTTATATACATCCCCTCTTGCTTGTGCCCACACAAATAATGACTTCTCTGACTATTTCTCCCTTGAACGTGGTACCCGACAGGGCTGCCCACTCTCTCCATTGCTGTTTGCCATTGCCATTGAACCTCTAGCAGTAGCCCTCAGGTCCAGTTAAATGCTGGGCATCTCAAGAGGTGGCATAGAACATAAACTATCCGTATACGCTGATGACCTCTTGGTCTTTCTTTCCCACCCAGACAAATCTATCCCCCTAGTACTAAACGTGTTGAAAGAATTTGGGCATATCTCAGGTTATAAATTAAATCTTCATAAAAGCGAACTTATGCCAGTCAATGCTGCGGCCACAGCCTATCCCCTCTCAAAGTTGCCATTCGGAACGTCTCTGGAGCACTTTAAATATTTGGGTGTTTGTGTAACTAAAAACTATTCAGAACTATTTAAATCTAACTTTTCCCCCCTTTTAGCCAGGCTGTCCCAAGACATCCACTGGTGGTCTCTCTTACCTTTGTCTCTCGCTGATCGGATAAATTGTATTAAAATGAATGTACTGCCCAAGTTCTTGTATCTTTTCAAATGTATACCTATCTTTCTCCCTAAACCACTCACTTGACAGCTCAATCTCACAATTTATTTAGAACAAAAGCACCCCTAGGATCAAAAAAGAAATTCTACAAAAACCTAAGGAGTTGGGTGGCCTAGTTCTACCGAACTTTTTGCTCTACTATTGGGCTGCAAACATTAGAACAATATTGCACTGGTGCCGCACCAACAGCCACCATGGCTTCAGATTGAGGAAGCCTCATGTAGTCCCTCTTCTCTGATGTCTCTGTTATGCCTCCCTTACTTCGTCACCGACTGCGCACTCCAGCAGTGTTGTAGTGAAAAACTGCCTTAGAATCTGGAATCAGTTTAGGTGGCACTTTGGGCTACAGTTAATACCTGTCTTATCCCCAGTACATTCTAACCCTTTGTTCACTCCATCAGTTATAGACAAGGCTTTTTTGTTCTGGAAAGACCTGGTGATTGTATTAATAAAACACCTTTACATTAGTGGCACATTTGCTTCCTTCAACCAGTTAACTCAAGCTTTCAATTTGCAACCCACACATTTCTTTAGATATTTGCAAGTCAGAGATTTTGTTTGCAATTGGTTTCCTGGCTTCCCTGCCCTCCCTCCCTCTACCCTAACTGATACCATACTTGGAGTTAACCCCAATGCTGTACAATACTCTTCTCAAAAGTCAGACAACAACCTCCGATGCTTTACACAATGCGTGGTCTGCAGAGCTTGGTGAGGATATAGGTCCTGCTGCTTGGGAACATGCTCTGAGTTGGGTCCACTCATCATCTGTCTGTGCTCGCCATGGCGTTTACAATGCAAAGTGATTCACAGAGTTCACTGGTCTAAAAGTAAGCTGGCTCGTATCTATCCTGACATTAATCCAAACTGTCTATTTGTTAGTACCTTGTTTCACAGACTGAATCTTTGTATTAATTCCACTTCATGTATGAGGTCTATTATACATGTGTTATGCTCAAAATCCCATAAATAAATCATACAAAAAAAAAGACTTTGTACACATACACACTAACGAGGGGATGAGGTGCAGGTGGAGTGAGGTGGGAAAAGGACAGGTGAGGGAAAGGAACGGAAATCACTGGAAGGAGGAAAAACAGCAGGTGTGAACAGCAAGGAAACAGTCGGGAAAATGACACAATAGGAGGAAATAAAAAGCAAGACACGACACATGAGGGCAAAATACAGAATAAAAAAGGAAACCATAAACACAAAACCAGAATCATGTGTATGTCATGATTCTGGTATGCAACTTTTTTACAGGCCTATAGCCAAACAGAGACAGAAGTCCTGATGTGTGCAAACGCTTTTGCAAGAGCTAACATGAGCTTTAGATGTACTTTGAAGTCATATTTTTACATTTGTATCTGTTAAAACAAGCTTGTAATGTCAGTGATGGTGGGGTAAGAAGAAAAAACAGCATTGCCCATCTAGAAGTCCTACAGTGCAGAACATAGGACTATATACCGACATTGTACTAAACAAAGTTCATCACGCAACAAATGTCAACATGGGTCGTAATAAGGTCCTTTTACTGTTGATCTCTGATCATTGTTCTGATGAGGACAGACTGAAAAGGTGACATAATGCACCTTTTATAATTTTCTTACCAAGCATCAGGCACACGTAAAATTTCTAGTTTTTCTAGTTTTTCAGATACAGTTGAAATGTTTCTGCCTAGCTGAGCAACCATACCGTTATCATGCGGTGAGCTAAAGGAGAAGTTGGCACCTATTCGGAGCACAGGCTCTCAATGCATCTTAGTTTTCAAAAGCATCAAAACTGTTGCGCCCATTTGCTTCTTTGTAAACTCTGTTACACTGTGGTACCAGCACTCCAGAGAGAAAACAACAAACACACATAGACACACACACACACACACACACACACACACACACCAAACAAACATGTCGGCTCCTCTGTCTTGAAATATCCGTTCTAGTAGACTGTGCCACTGGTATTGGTGAATAAGACCATGCTACGTGATGTGACCAGTGCAGTTTCTCTGCAGCCAGGATGATTCAAGGATTTATACAAAGTCATTTTTATTGTCTGGATAATGTATTGAAATATTTAGACAGTGACTTCGTCACTAATATATTTGTCCTTTTTGACTTAATATAACCTTAAAATCAATGTAATTTCTTATATACTAATACACAAAAAGACTAGATATAGTTGGGCTCACCTCCACGCACAGCACCGGTTCTGGAACCAAACTCCTTGAGAGGGGCTGGACTCTCTCCTTTTCCGGAGTTGCCCAGGGTGAGAGGTGCCGGGCAGGTGTGGGGATACTCACAAGCCCCCGGCTGAGAACCGCTGTGTTGGAGTTCTCCCCGAGGGACGAGAGGGTCGCCTCCATGCGACTGCAGGTCGCTGGGGGGAAGGCTCTGACTGTTTTTGTGTGTATGCACCGAACAGCAGCTCAGAATACCCGGCCTTCTTGGAGTCCTTGGGTGGTGTCCTGGAAGGGGCTCCATATGGGGACTCCATAGTTCTTCTGGGGACTTTAACGCTCATGTGGGTGACGATGGGGAAACTTGGAGGGGGGTGATTGGGAGGAACGGCCTGCCCGATCTGAACCTGAATGGGGTTTTGTTATTGGACTGCTGTGCTAGTCATGGATTGGCCATAATGAACACCATGTTCGAGCATAGGGTGGCTCATAAGTGTACCTGGTACCAGACCCAAACTAGTAGTGAGGGTGAACTGGGAATGTGTGGCAGAGGCCCCGGTCCATCAGGTCTTCAACTCCGACCTCCGGAAGAACTTTTTGCTCATCCCGGGGGAGACTGGGGACATGGAATCCGAATGGACCATGTTCAGAGCCTCTATTGTAGAGGCGGCCGCTAAGAGCTGTGGTCAGATGGTCATCGGTGCCAGTCGGGGCAGCAACCCAAGGACCCACTGGTGGACACCAGCGGTGAAGGAAGCTGTCAAGCTGAAGAAGGAGGCCTTTCGGGCTTGGCTGGCCCAGGGGTCTCCTGAAACAGCAGACTGGTACTGGGAGGCCAGGAGGGCTGCAGCTTTGGCGGTCGCTGAAGCAAAAACCCGGGGGTGGGAGGAGTTTGGTGAGGCTATGGAGAAGGACTTTTGGTCGGCCTCAAGGAAGTTCTGGCTAACCATCCGGCGACTCAGAAAAGGGAAGCGGGCCTCAACCCAGGCTGTTTTCAGTTGGGGAGGGGACCTGCTGAAATGGACTGGGGATATCGTTGGGTGGTGGAAGGAACACTTTGAGGACCTCCTGAACCCAGCCAACATGTTCTCTGTAACTGAGGCAGAGTCTGAAGACTCGGGGGAAGACTCATCCATATCCCTGGCGGAGGTCACTGAGGTAGTCAAGAAGCTCCCCAATGGCAAGGTGCCAGGGGTGGATGAGATTCGCCCCGAGATGCTGATGGCTCTGGACATTGTTGGGCTGTCATGGCTGACACGTCTTTTCAGTGTCGCGTGGAGGTCAGGGACGGTACCTCTGGAGTGGCAGACCGGGGTGGTGGTTCCCATTTTCAAAAAGGGGGACCAGAGGGTGTGCTCCAACTATCAGGGTATTACACTGCTCAGCCTCCCTGGGAAAGTTTATTCCAGGGTGCTGGAAAGGATGGTCCGTCCGATCATCGAACCTCTGATTCAGGAGGAACAATGCGGATTCCGTCCTGGCCGTGGAACAGTGGATCAGCTCTTCACCCTTGCAGGCTTGCTGGGGGGGTCATGGCAGTTTGCCCATCCAGTCTTCATGTGTTTTGTGGACTTGGAGAAGGCCTACAACCGGGTCCCCTGGGGAGTACTGTGGGGGGTACTGAGGGAGTATAGGGTACCAGGGCTGTTGGTACGAGCTATCCAGTCCTTGTACGACCAAAGTGAGAGTTGTGTCCGTATACTCGGCACAAAGTCAAATACGTTTCCAGTGGGTGTTGGACTCCACCAGGGCTGCTGTGAAAAATGGACTTTGCAGCCCACGTCCACACAGAATGGTGGCGACAAGACACACTGAGGTTGGGTAGTGATGAGGTGAAGACACAGGAACGGCAAACGTGGATTGTGATGAAAAGTGCAGATTTATTTACAGTGCTGAAAAAATAGGTGTTCCGGCCCAATGACAACAAAAGAAAACTTCAGACAAAAAAAAAAAAATGAACCCACCGGTTTCTCAACTCCAAAGGCACCAGCACAATTCTCTGATTCAACACTTTCTGTATACAACCTCTCAACAAGTTGCCACTCTCCAGACTCCACCCTGAGGGCAGAAAACCCTCGCTTTAAATAGTCCTTCAGTTAATCTAATTGGGAGAAACCAACGTGACAGGGTGTTTTTTCAGGTAGTGATTCAGCTGATATTTTATCCATCACACACAGCTGCTCCAATACTACTAATAATAATAACCTTATTATTTATCTATAATTAAATAATAATTACATTTCACTACAGTCAAACATTTTGTAATGCAACCATAGCTTCCCCCGCTCAAATCAACACTTTACCCTGTCCCAAACAGGGAATAAATTAGCCATAGTCAGGGTGCTCGTGTTCCTTGGGGAAGCAAAGTGATGCGGGACCAGGAAGTGAAAGTGAATGTTATCACTGTAACGTTGGTGTTTGCGTGCAGAATGTATGGACAAACAGAATGGAATGGGTTATGGAGCCGAATCGACGGGTACCGCGTCGTTCGCTATGATGTTGGCAGAAGTTTGGTGAGTAACTGAAAGATGTGTAAAATAGCAATCACGCATGAATGAATTATGTCGCGGTTGCCGGCACCGCATGTAGTTGCAAACGCCCGAAGCTCCGTGTGTCTGTATGCATGTAAGTGTGTGCGTGCGTGTAATAGCGGGTAGTCTGTTTAAATGTTGCAGGGAATGTCAGGCAAGTTGGGGGAAAAGAGGGCTAACTTTTCACAGCTGCCCCTTGTCTCCGATCCTGTTTGTGATATTCATGGACAGAATCTCAAGGCACAGCCATGGTGAGGAGAGTGTCCGGTATGGGAACCTCAGAATTGCGTCTTTGCTTTTTGCGGATGACGTGGTTCTGTTGGCTTCCTCAGCCTGTGACCTCCAGCAGGCATTGGGGCGGTTCGCAGCCGAGTGTGACGCAGTCGGGATGAGGGTCAGCACCTCTAAGTCTGAGGCTATGGTTCTCTGCCGGAAAACGGTGGATTGCCCCCTCCGGTTGGGGAGTGAGCTCCTGACCCAAGCAAAGGAGTTGTATCTTGGGGTCTTGTTCATGAGTGATGGGAGAATGGAGCATGAGGTGGACAGATGGCTTGGTGCAGCATCTGCAGTATTGCGGGCGTTGTACCGGACCGTCATGGTGAAGAGGAGCTGAGCCGCAAGGCGAAGCTCTCAATTTACCGGTCCATCTATGTTCCACGAGCTGTGGGTAGTGACGGCCGAAATGAGTTTCCTCCGTAGGGTGGCTGGGCCCAGCCTTAGGGATAGGGTGAGGAGCTCAAACATCCGGAGGGAGCTCGGAGTAGACATTTAGTGCTCTTGAGTGCAAATGATAAAAGCAGACATGTTACTGGACTGCGTTTATTCATTATTTTTTCATAATTTTCATATTGATTTGAAGAATGAAAAGTTATCTCGAAACTGTAAAACACAAAAGTAAATAGGATAGCAGTCCTGCACTGTGTGTGGCATTTCAGCGGCACATAGAGAAACTGTCTCATGTGTTTACCTCATTAGCTCTTGTGAAGGTCATGTAGACTAAGAAATAGTGAATACAAATTCCCCACGTAGTAACGTCTCTTGGTCTGCCTTAAAGGTAACAGTCATTGAAGTCAATTGTCGCTTTTAAGAATTGGTCAACATTTAACCAGTGTCCTGTTCTAAGCATGTTATTTAGATTTAGATATAGATTTAGATTACTGTATGTGTAGACTGAGTTAAATTGTCTTCTGAATTAAGTGAATAACATTTAAGGTATTCCGGAACTTCAAAGAAAACATTTACAGTACATTGCATCTGAGCACTTCATGTGTTTTGACAAGATGTCAACATAAAAACCGTTAAAGAAGACTATGCTGAGTATGTCCTAAAGATCTGTGTCCTTGTGGAAGTGCAGCACATGAAGGCCCAACCCTCAAAACTAAATGGTATTTTACTATCTTTACAACAAACTGACTTTTTTGACTTGCAAAATTATCTTCTAAATTCGTCACATCATATGTGTAAATCATGGCATAATTCAAACCAGATCAAAAATGTATTTGTTTCTCACCATTGACTATTGTACAAATTGTTTCTGAAATAAGGGCCCATAGGGCTCACTGGAATAGGGCTTATTTTATATTTTAAAATTTTTATAACCATCAACTACACATTTACTTTTGTACGCCATCTCATAGCTGGAAACGTGGTACCAAAATTGACACCCACTCGAGTCACCGTTCTCATGAATTTTTCTAGTTGGTGATTAGTTTCTCCAGTTATTCTAACAGCACATGAATGCACTAAGTGTCCTCTTTCAAATGTTTTGTGTGAGACCACTTTGTACAACTGCATATTATGTATTGTTGTGATAATGGTTCCTAAGCTTAGGGTGTGGAAGCATTGCAGATTGGATGATGAAAACAAAATAATTTTACATTTGCTCTAAGAGCTCAATGGCCTGCAATGTAAGACAACACAAACAAAACACAATGAAATTAAGGAAGCATCTTCACCAATTTGAAACTTGAAGTGTTTCTGTATTTGGTTAAGTTTTCTCTATTTGAGAATGCTGCCACTGGGTTGTCAAATTGGTGAAGATGCTGTCTTTATTTACTTGCGCTTTGTTTATTGCTGTGTTTCCCAAAGTTGCAGTGCATTGAGCTCTCGGGGCAATCATAGAACTCTTTGTGTAAGCATTTTGTAAAACCTAAAGTGAATGACTGTACTTTATGTCCCCACTTTAAAATGATACATGTCACTTGTCAAATGTCATCACAAAATGTATCTGTGGTGCACTAAAGTTATTCAAGACTTAAATGTTTTTAAATACTCTTTTGAGAATAGGCATAGGGGCCAAGTTTTTAATTTTAAAAATGTTTGTGCCTTTGCTCAAACTAAGCCTCTTAAAAAAATGCCCCAACAGGTACTTTTGTCTGCATCAATTTAGACCCAGTATTTGTCTGTTACTGCATCAGACTGTTTACTGTCTGTTGGAAAACAGATAAAAGATGCTGTAGTTTAACCGCATCTGTTGTGTTTTATAGTAGCCTTATTTAAGAAAGTAAAAGTTACTTTGGATAAGTGAATAAAATGTAAGACAGAGATAAAAAAAAATTGTAAGTTAAGGTTACCTGAGTACTTTTGATAGGAACAATTCTTAACTACAAGTAGAGTTTACTTGAGAATAACCTTCATAATACTTCCTAAGAATTTATGTGTGGAAATTGTTACCTAGCTTTTTCAAAGTAAATTTCACTTCACACTTCTTTCAGTGTGGCAAGACATGAGTTAAGTCTCACAAGACAGGCTTGTTTGAGAGGAAGAAAGGGGCCATCACGGGTTGGCCACAACATGTCACCACTTACACCATGGGCTGGGTTGGCTCGATTTGGCACCGCTCTGGAGAGGGTCCACCCAAGGCATGACTTGGCTCAACTCAACTCAACTCAGCGGGGTTAAACTGGTTATGCAAACGCATATCACTGCTCCATGGTTTGACTCAACGTTTTTTCCATTACAGCAAACTGTGGATGCATACTTACAGTTAAAGTACACCTTAACATTACTTACTGTCATTTGAGCAGTTCGTGATGAGATAACTCATCACAGTTTGCTGAAGAAACAGATAAAGCCAATAAATCATAGACTTTAGATAATAAAAAAGATTAGTTGGAAATCCCTTTGAGCTGATTTCCACAAATTTAAATTATTTATTACTTGAATTTAACTCAGTCTTGTTTGAATAAAATCAGCTTTGAATCACTGAGTTGAATTTAATTGTATCAGTAAAATCAAAGATGCAGCAAATTGATCAATTTTACTCATTTGGAGGTCTTAATTTTAATTACACTTCATTTTGTGTCATATGGACCATCAACCATCATCTGCCACTGCAACACAATTTAGGGACTGCCATTGTGCAAAGGTAGGACCTGTTTAGTTACCAAACACACCAACTTTTACTATGCTGCGAGTCAAAATTAAGCTATAAGGGGAAGGGATTCAACGTCATCTGCAGTACTGAGTGGTCAGCTTAACACCAAGTTCACTGGCAAGGACAAAACAATCAATGAGATGTACATTATAGTTTATTGAGGTGGACTATGAGTAAGACCAGGCAGTCTTCTGAGATGCAGTGAAGGTCAGACACAGAGGGATGGAGATGAGGATTAAATTTAGCAGACCGTGGGGTGAACTCTGAGTACCGAAGGATTCCGGAATATGCGCTGGATGGCGAGGCAGGAGGCTAAGAAGGAGGGTATTGAAGCGGCAGGATGAGAGTTGACGTTATCGAAGTGAATAGAAATGGATATTCTTGACCATTTGTGTCCCCGCAGGAGAGCACCGATTACGATGGGGATCGATTTTGAAAACTGATTATTATGTTTTTTTTGGGGGGGTTTTTCCAGTTTTTTTTTTTTTTAAAAGATATCTTTATTACTTTTTCAATTTATACAAGAAAAGCATTGTACAAAAACATAAAAGCGCCTCATACTACACAACATGGTGAACAAAAACCCCTACATGGTGGAAAAAAAAACAAAAAAACAACAAACTAATGAGTAAAAATAAATTCAAAGAAGATTAATATGAAGTACAGAAATATGTAACAACATAAGGGAAAAGACAGAAAAAAAACAAAAAAAAACAAACAAAAACCATACAACAGCATTGAAAGCTCAAGTTGACAGTTGAAGGAAGCAGATATCCAGGCATTACAGTGTTACTATATGGTGTTTGGTTGATACCAAATCTCAAGTGTGGTTCTTTCTAGGAATGTCTGACCAGATAAGTCCATAGAGGCCCTTCTGTAGAGTCTGTGCACTCTCCAGGCCGATGTAATTCAAAAAGGGGTTCCAAGTTTTATAAAATAACAGAGGTTTGTCCTTAAGCCAGTAGGTCATTGCTTCAAGGGGAATAAGTTCCATTATACCCTGTAACCACTGTGAGAGCTTAGGAGGTTTGTCAGAGATCCACTGAAGTAGGATACACCGTCTGGCACCAAACAGGAGAACATCAAGCAGTCTCAGCATACAAGGTTTTAGATTCAGTGCAGGATGTAATCCAAGGATGCAAGACAGTGGAGTGAGATCCAGGTCTTTACCAAATATGTCGGAAATTTCTTTGCAAACCTTTCTCCAGAAATTTTTAATAAAGGGACAGTCAAAGATGCAATGGTAGTATGATCCCTCTGAGATCTTGCATTTATTACAGTATTTGGAAAGTGTAGGATTAAATTTATTCCGTAGCACTGGTGTAATCTGGAGCCTATGGGTAATTTTGAATTGAGATTCCTTAACTTTGTTGGTGGACAAACAGCCAGATGAGCTCAGCCACACATCACCCCATTCACCATCTGAGATTGTTACCCCCAGGTCAGCCTCCCAGAGCAATTTAAGATGACCAGTGCCCTCCGCTGGAGGAGACAGAGCACTATAGAACCTGGTTATCAGTTTTCGGGGCTCAGGGTTTTGCAGTACCTCTTCTATAGAAGAGCGAGAGAACCCACCAGGATACAACCTTGCTTTTGAAGAGACAAAGCTACGGATCTGCAGATACCTAAATAAATGTCTGGAGGGGAGGTCGTGTTGTTCAATTAGCTGGTTGAAGGATTTGACAGTGCCTTCAGCTACTAAGTCTCCTATAGTACAAATACCCTTTTCAGACCATAAGAAAAATGCGCTGTCTTCAAGGCCAGGGTGAAAATCTGGGTTTAAATGAATGGGAGTGAAAAGAGAGAAAGAATCCTCCTGAGTCCCTATTTTATTAAAAATTCTCCAAACCTTTAATGTGTTTTGGAGGAGGTAATTGCCCCTTACTTTGTTCGACACCCATTTTTTAGAAACATACATAATATTACGAAGAGGAATTGGATCCAGAGGGGCGGCCTCACTGCTAAGCCAAGTGGATCGGGGATCATTTCTAAACCATTCCCAGAGATAGCGGCCGAGGCAAGCCAATTGATAATATTTAATATTCGGCAGTGACAACCCTCCCTCTCCTAAGCGAAGTTGTAACTTTTGTAATTTCAATCTGGCCCGTTTGTTCCTCCACAAAAAGGAAGATAATGAACTATTTAGGATGGAGAGTGACTTTCTAGTCAGAAAAACTGGGACCATTTGGAACACGTAAAGCAGACGAGGAAGTATGTTCATCTTAAAAAGGTTTACCCTACCTATAAGAGATAATGGAAGACTGGTCCAGCGTGGTTAATTTAATTTTACGGATTAAAGGTATAAAATTGGCTTTATAAAGACCAGAGAGGGAGGGAGTTATATGTATACCAAGATAGACGAACCCAGAAGGTGACCATCGAAAAGGGGCAGCGCTAGAAGAGGTCCAGGGGGTATGAAGGGTTAGGGGCATCTGACTTCGAATAATTAATCTTGTAGCCCGAAAACTGGCCGAAGGTTTTAATAACTTCAACAATTCTGACAATAGAGATCTCAGGATTACTTAGAAAAAGCAATACGTCATCCGCGTAAAGGGAAATGGTGTGCTTTTGGGGACCTATAGTAATGCCAGCCACGTGATGATCGCTCCTTATCGCCTCTGCCAAGGGCTCAATGGCAAGCGCAAACAGAAGAGGAGAGATTGGGCAGCCCTGGCGAGTGCCACGCGCAACTGAAAATGTGGGAGATTTCCAACCATTTGAAATGACGGATGCACGAGGGGAATCATATAAGAGAGAAATCCATTTAATGAAGCTATCTCCTAAATTAAATTTAGAGAGGACATTCAGTAAATATGGCCATTCGACACTGTCGAAAGCCTTCTCGGCATCGAGAGAGACTACGACAGCTTTGGCTTTCAAATTTGTGCCACATTGAATGATATTCAACAGTCTCCTAATATTATTATAGGAATTACGTCGTAAAATAAAACCGGTCTGGTCCATCGAAATAAGGTCTGGAAGGACATGCTCTAATCTTCTAGCTAAAATTTTTGCGATAAGTTTTCTATCTACATCAAGCAAAGCGATTGGTCTGTATGAGGAGCAATCCTCTGATGGTCTGCCCTTCTTCAGAATCAACGAAATGTTGGTATCCATCATAGTATTTGGGAGGTGGCCAGAATTAAACGAGTGGGATAACATTTTAAGCAGAGGGTCAACTAGCAGGCTCTGAAAAGATTTAAAAAACTCAGGAGTCAGGCCATCGGGCCCCGGGGCCTTGTTATTTTGCAGTTCATTAATAGCAGCAATGACTTCCTCTCGTGAGATGGGACTGTTTAACAGATCTTTCTGGGTCTGAGAAGCCTGAGGTAGATTGATGGCTGACAGAAAGTTTTGCATCAGGGCCTCAGACTGAGGCTCAGTTTCAGATTTATATAAAGATTCATAAAACACCTGAAAGCATCTGTTGATATCCTTACTATAATGGACTATTTTACCTGTCTCATCTTTTATTGCTGAAATAGCCTGTGAGTCAGACCTAGTCCTAACTAAATTTGCCAAGTATTTACTGGACTTATTCCCATACTCATACATTCTGTGTTTAGCAAAAAACAGGGATTTCTGAGCCTCTGATGACATGAGTGTGTCCAGAGCTGCTGTTGTGGTATCAATTTGAGATCTCAAGTCATTGGAAGGGTTAATATCAAATTCTCTCTGGAGCTTCTTTAATTGTTGTTCCAAATTCAGCTGTTCTGCCTCCTTCTTGTGTTTGAGATTAGCAGAAAAAGATATTGTAATGCCCCTAGACACAGCTTTAGCAGTCTCCCAAAGCACATTAGGAGAGACTTCTGGGGTATCATTCTCAGCCAAAAAGAGCTTGAACTGCTCTGTAAAATATTGTATGAAATCAGGGTTTTTAAGCAGATAGTTTTTAAATCGCCACTGTGGCAGAGGACGCTGCTCTTTACAGGACATAACCAAAAACAATGGGGAATGATCTGAAATAACAATATTACCAATTGAGCATGAGATCACTTTTTGAAGGGCATGACTAGGTGTGAAAAAATAATCAATCCTCGAGGAGGATTTGTGGACCTTAGAATAGAATGAATATTGTTTGTCTGTAGGGTGGAGGGCCCTCCAGGTATCGATAAGATTTAAATCTCTACAGCAGCCTAAAAGTGTCTGACTAGTACCAACACTAGATCTCGACCCAGTATGTGATTTATCTAGGCGGGGGTTGAGACAGCAATTAAAATCGCCCGCAATTACTGAGGATTCAACAATCCAATCAGAAAACAGGGAGAATACTTTGGTGTGGAAGTCAGGAGGACATATTGGTGGAGCATAGACATTTAAATAAGAAACATTGTCACCATATAGTGTCCCTGAGATCATTACATAATGTCCAAGTTTATCACTCTTGACCTTCACTTCAGTAAGGGGCAAGGCTTTATGGATCAGAATTGCAACCCCTCTGCTCCTCGATGTAAAGGAGGAATAAAATATCTGGCCAACCCAATCTCTCTTTAATTTTTGGTGTTCTTCATTACTCAGGTGAGACTCCTGGATGAAAGCTATTTGTACCTTTTCCCTCTTTAAAAAGTTAAAAACTTTCTTCCGTTTAACAGGGCTCTGGATCCCGTGTTCATTCCATGAGCAGAGTTTTAGTTGAGTTGAGTTATCAACCATAATCGAGCAAATTTCGAATCAACAAATGCATGCCTGAGATGGTCACAGAAATATGTTTAACCCCCAATGTCAATCTGAAAAAAGTGCTCGAGATCAAACAATCAAGAAACAAAAAAAACAAAAAAACACACGTGGGAGATAAAAACCAAAAAATAATAATAAAACCCACCCCACCCCCCCAGTGCTTCCCCAAACGAAGCACCAAAATCCTAAACTACAACTGTGCATCTAAACTGTGCACTAGACCAGTACTCCAAATGTATATATGTGCATTAGCAAAACTACAATAGGAATAGTTTAACACATGTAATTTAACTGTAAAAATATAAACAGATTAGAGAAACAATATCCCGACAAGCCACCTTGGTGGCACCTCAAACAGTTTGGGATGACAGGTTTCAAGCAGTTTAAATTGTCCAGTCAGGCTTATTAAAAAAAAGAAGAAAGAAAACAACAAACAAACCGTGGCCCACTACATAACAGTTAACGCACAAATGTAGGCTGCCGTGTAACATATACAGCCGCCACAGTCTCGAACATCATACGGCATAGCAACAGTTTGTGGAGCCAGTTTGTCAAACAGTTCAATTCGCAAAGCCTGCAACGTTTAAAGATGTGACTCACCCTGAAGCAGAAGGCTGCGGTGTAATGCGCGCAGAGGACTCAGTCCCAAACGTTAAGTCCACGGATTTCTGCCCGGCCGACCAGGTACATAGATCCTGAGTGGAGAGATAAGGAGACCCAGAAAAAACTTAACCATTTGGGGCAGGACCCATCAGCGGTGGCCGGGCTGGGGCAATCTTTTCCTCGTAGTATTTTTCGGCGGCCTCTGGGGTGTTGAATATGTGCTTCTCATTGTTGAATGTGAGCTGCAGCCGTGCGGGAAACAAGAGGCCATATCTGACCTCAGCAGCTCGGAGTTTCTGCTTGATGCTGGTGAATGCAGCCCTCTGTTTAGCGACGTCCACGGTGAAATCCGGGAAGATGCGCACCTGATGTCCGCGGAAGATCAGCGGAGCTCTCTCCCTCGCAAGCCGGAGGATCCGTTGTTTAACCTGAAAGTGATGGACCTTGACAATCACCGGGCGCGAAGGGGCTCCTGGTTTGGGCTTAGGAGCCAGCGAGCGGTGGGCTATATCTAGCAATGGGGAGGCTCCGGAGTTGTCAATGCCCAGCAGCTCAGCAAAAATGTCCGACATAAATGAAGTTGCCTGAGGTCCCTCTGTGTTTTCCGGGATTCGCCAAAACCCTCAAATTTCGGCGTCTGCTTCTGGACTCCAAGTCTTCAGTTTTGGACACAAGCATCATGTTGCTTTTGCTCAGCGCCTCACATTTAGCCTCGAGCTCGGCGACCCTGCCGTCAATATCTTGAAGTGAAGATTCAACATCCGTGAGGCGAGAGGCAAATGAATCAATTGTGGACTGAAGAGTACTAATGGAGGCGCGAGTCTCGTTCCGAAAGGATTCAATCAGCCTGACCACGGAGGAGAGGGAAGGTTCCTCGTCTTCAGAGTCGTCGTCGCCATTATGTGACTGAGGGTTAGCATCACTATTAGCATCAGCCTTGTCCGTATTTCGTGTCGAGCGGCCTCTCTCTGCTCGTTCCTGGCGTGTACTGCCTTTCCCTGTCATCTTGCGGACCCCCCTGACAAAACTTGGGCCGTATAGGAGAGCAAAAGAGTAGTTTGCAAACTTATTTTAACAAAATATGCAGGAGCTGGTCAGGACGCGTCTACTCCCTACTCATGCTCCACAGCGCCCCCCTGATTATTATGGTTGAAGAGGTTTTTGAAAGAACTCGAGAACTCGGATGCCCATTGGGCTTAAAACCACCATTGGCTGTAGAAACCCCCAAACTGGCAGAAGGGGCAGCATCAATGAAGAGGTGAATGTTGTGTAGTTTAGACAGTTGGTCTTCCTAGAAGAAGGTGATGCCGTTCCAGTTTGCAAGAAGGCGTTTCCAGTAGGGGTGTGCATCTCTCCCTTATAAGATGATTCATATGTATCTAGAGACATGGGCTACAATACAATTTAGGGATGATTCCTTTTATTATGGAACAATTCGATTCTGATTCGGTACGATTTGATTTGATCCGGTTTGGGTACAATAAGATACAATCCGATACAATTCTTTGTTTAATGTAGACATTCATTTTCTATTATATAAGGATTTTTGAGGGGGATGGTTCGTGCAGTGGCGACATGCAGATGATCCACGTGTGGCAGATGAAACTTGAAGGAGGGAAGGTGCGACAGTGCAACTATAGTTGATGCACCCCGAGTAGTTGTCCTAAATTGTTGAAGCCATCCTGTTGCATTGGAGGTGAACTGAACGTGATTGATAGATAGGGAAGGAGTAGCTCAGCCAGGTTGATCTATTTAATGGTGAGGATTTGTTGTCAAAGGTATGCCAAGACGGGAGAGGGTTGAGGAGGAGGTTGCTAGATGGATCTCTGAAGCCAAGGAAAACTAAATGTTTCTTGTCGGTGAGATAGGTGCGTATGGAGGAATTGTAGATAGTGCAGCAAGGATGGCTGGTGGGCTGCAGAGAGAAACTTCTCTCTTCTGAGCTGCTAGGTGCGAATGCCAACCCGGTGGCAGTAAGAAGTGGGAGAGGTTGCTGTAGAGGAGAGGTGAAGGGGAAGGGAACTGGCAACTCGGTGCCAGTAGAGAGGGATAGAGGTTGTTATGGAGGAGGTAGTGGTGAGAGGACCTGGCAACCTGGTGCCAGTAGACGTTAGTAGAGGTACTAATAGTAAAAAGAAAAGTATGTGATTCGGAGAACACCCAGTGTCCCAATTGTATGCATACTGCATGCAACAGTATGTACTTTGTAGGGGACGTTGCATAACATACTAATAGTAAAAAGAAAAGTATGTGGTTTGGAACACGCCTATGAAGGTTATTATGAAAAAGGAAATGTAGTGGGGAGAGGAACTGGCAACCTGGTGACAGTAGAGTTAGGGAAAGGTTGTTGGAAGGATGAGACATGTTGTGTGAACCTGGCAACCCAGTGCCATTGATCACATTTGATGTGGTGTGACTCGGAATAAGTTATTGGAGGGAATGGGGGATGGTATGAAGGAGAGCTGGCAACCTGGGAGGCGCTTTAAAGAGCGTGATGACGTCACACATGAGCACACTCCTGCAGCATCTACCTGAGTGAGGGTTATTACGATTTACAACTTTGTTGTGTGGAAGAGTATGAAAGGAGTTGGAAGACTTTTAATTTGTTACCGGAGCAGTGGTGGATGATACTTCTTTTAACACTCTCTGGAGGTCCCCACCGTTCAGTCGGACAGAAGTGAATCATCGGGAGATCTGACAGGAGCATGTGAGAGTGACCGGCTGCCCTGAGTGAGGTGTGGAGATGCGTCCTGTCCCTGGTGGGTCGAGTGAGGGTACACATGGTTGGATGGTGGTATTCAGAAGTCCCGTTTTCTGGGCCGGAGGACGCAGTCAGTGGGGTTTCTGGAGTGACCATGTTACCGTTGTCTTCTGGGCCTTGCTGAGATTGAGACTGAGACTGGAGCCGAGCTGAAGAGGTCCCCGTCGGAGGGGCTGAGGGACAGGAGGTCAATGTTGGAGCGATCCATGGGTGAGTCCAAGTTTTTGAATGACTTGAGACTGCAATGTGGTTTTCTTACGAGCGACAGCGTTCGATGTTCAGTGCACGAGAAACGAGAAAGGCAGACGTGAAGCACGGTGAGGTTTATATAGGCACATGACAGGAAGGGGAGTGATTGAGTGTGGTCCTGCTCCTGAACTTCAGCTAAAACTTTTATCTCCATTATAATGTTATATTGTAGGTAGACTAGTCTGTTAGCTCGATGCTAAGACATAATGGGAATTCCCATTACCGAGATAAAACTATCTTAACAAATGATCTGTTTTACATGTCTGGTCATTTTTGCTGGCATATACAGTATTCATATGCTCTGGAAACAAACTTATAAATGTTGACTTTATTGTTAACTCAGTCTGCTGTTCTGTAGCTCCAACACCACACTGAGCAACTACAGAAACCTGAGAGGGTCAAAAGTCAAATTCAAAATTCCCAAATGGGTAAGTTGGGTTTTTTCTCTTTACATTTAAGTCCACTATTTCCTCTTTCTTATTTCAGTTTTTGTCTGTTGGGGTATGCTTTCAAATAGACTTTTTTCCTTACCGCCTTAGGTTTTGGCCCAAGGGATGGCAGCTTAAGATCTGGAAGTCTAAAATCAGCAAACACAGAGTTAATAAATTTCATAAAAATGATTATCAGTATTGGTATGCTTCTAGTGTTAACAAAATGTACACTTATTATATTTAGGACTTTAAAGCTGGTTTCATTATTTCCTTTCTGGGATCCAGGAGAATCACAGTGGTGCACCTTAAATCAAGAGTTCTATATCTTCCACTCTGTGGACAGAACCATTTGATTAAGGTTGCAGGCTATCTGACACAAGGTATCCGTCAACAAGTATTAGATTTGCCAATATATAGGGATATTGCGATAAAACTGAGTGAATATCACTTATAACTTTAAAAAAAAAGAGTTATAGATTGTATACACTCAGTGGCCAATCTATTAGATATAGCTGTCAAGATTATAATGTTAAGTTTTTGTTAACATTGTTGGAAATCTGTACATTGAATTATATGTTAATTATTGAGGTCACAGTTAAAAGTTGTGCTGTACTGAAGTCCATTATAGTGGAAGATGTTTCATTGTACTCCATATTTACAGACGCATGGATCAAATGATTAGAAACACTTCAGAGCAAAGGGTAGTCCAGGACAATATCTTCAATTGCATTATAATATACAGGTGCACATTTTAAATTGGTCACTGAGTATACATTGTCACTCAGATGACTAAACCTTTAACAACATAAATGACAGATATTACTATACAGTGTATCTATATTCTACACATAGTTTATATCTTTGTTTTCTTATAGCTCCTCTCTTTATTTTTGTATTTTGGTATTTTGGACTTGATAAACATATATAAGACATGTAAGACACAAACATGTTAAAACAAGGTTGTACAAATAAATGTTTATCTGCTTATCTTTTTGCACATGGTGATTTGTTGACACAATTTAATTCAACTTTGGCACCAAAAAGGTATTGAGTGAAATAGAAACAGAAACATGATGGCAACAAAGTGACATTCAGTATTTTTGAATAGATTTTAAGTCCTGTGATACTCATCAAAGCTTGAATTTAAACAATTTATTTAGGTAGGGTTAAATAAGAATAGCAGTGTAAATGTGTTCAATGTAAATCAATTTCACCCAGCTAATTAGTAAATCTGAATAACTTTTGTTCAAGTATCTAGTAATTCTAAATTACTGTTCCTTGTGAAATTGATTTGGATTAACTTAATATTTTTGAGCTATATAATTCATCATTTAGCATATTATTGGTAAATCCAAAACATTCTAACTGCTGCTTTAGAAAAAAATAGCTATTGGTCAAACTTTTTACAGTGTGGAAAATGTTTACATGCTTTATTTTCTGGTACTGTCCACTATTCAGCATCATGCTACATTTTAGTGCCCATCTCATTTTAAGCGCCTCCTCCCAAAAAGCCAAGACTGCTGTGATTGGTCAGCTCCTACAGTGGTGAATATCCCTGTGACATCATAACCTTCCGGGAGTCCTGACTGGAGGCCTGAAGAGTGTTTATATAAGGGATAATGTATAGTTCGGAGGTTGTTATGGAGAAATAAACCCCTTCAGGTTGTATGGAACCCCGACACGAAGGGATATATTTCTCCATAACAACCTCCGAACTATACGTTATCCCTTACGTATTGTCTTCCTGAGTTTCCTGCTTTTGCTTGTTTGTCAAAGCACTTTATAAAATCGTTTTTTAAAGGTTGATTATTATTATTATTATTATTATTATTATTATTATTATTATTATTATTATTATTATTATTATTTGTATAGCATCTAGACCTGCTTTATAATCAAAAAAGACAAATCTCACTTTCTACAATTTGGGACCATTAAAATGTGTCAACGTTGCTCTTTCATTTCTAAGGTTTTTCTGTTTATCAGTTAAAGCAACATTATGTAAAATTGGCATTTTGGCGCCCCCCACAGTTTCTGAATGCAACACCAGTGTTGTAAATACAAATCCCAGGTCTGTAACAGTTTGTCAGACGTAATGTAGGAGCTAACTACACACAAAATTCAGTACGTCATAACAATTTTATGTCTTGAAAACTTGTATCTCGAAGTAAACATGTATGTAACGCTGTGGTCCTATCCACTTACTGAAGTTAGATTGCATCCAACCTATTCCAAGAAACTGTACCATCAAATATTTGTCAAAGCGGACCTTTGACAAACCTTTTTGATGTGAATAACTCCATGGTCTTTCATATAGTGTCACCCTTAGGACAACTTTTATTTTTTAAATCCCCATTATTATTAAATGTCCATGATTAGCATTTAACACTACAACAAAAATATGCTTAAGACTGGCGACTTTCACTATTCCCTGAGATATCATGGAGCACAAATCTGGAATGCCTACCTAAACACAAACAAGGGCTTGCTATCATTTAAAACATACAATCAATTTGATGTCTTATTAATCATCTTAGCTGAAGAAGCAGTGTAGGTAGCTACAGGTAGGTTGTTCAACAATCAAGAAGTTCAACAATCCTTAAAGGAGAAATGTATTATTGAAAATTACCATGACCTGGATGACCGAGAACATCTTCATTAAGATTGGGCTGGATTAGATCACTCTCTTCCGACGGAGGTGAATGAGACATTTGTTATTTTTCTGAATATTAGTGGAATATCAGGGTCCATGTAAACGCAGCCACTGAGAAGTGAAAGCATGTGAATTTCATCAGAGTGTTTGAAGTGTGTGGTGCTGGGTAAAAGTTGGGTAACAGTCATTTTATAAAGGGTATAAAAGATAAATTGACCAAAACCATTATCATAGTAATGACCAGGGAAGGAATTTCACGAGGGCCACGAGGGCCATGGCCCTCGTGCCCCTGTGATTTGGCCTTGTGCCCTTGAAAAAAATATCTGCCCTAAGGCCCCGGTGGCCTTGATGCCCCTCCCGCACTGCCTCAGTTCGTTATGCGGTATCCAGGTCTGCCTCTTCCCTGTCAACACAGCTTTGACACTTGCGTCATTTGAGTGGTGGGTTTGATTCGAGCCCAGCATGAACCGCACGGGGGGCGGGCTATAATGACAGTTCGACACCAATCTATGACCGGCCAAGGAGTCTTCATCAAACGCACCCCCACCCATGCCCCCACCCTCCTGTGTCCACTCGAGGATGTGACGTTGGGTCCGAGACTGAACTGAAGAGAGGGAAAAAATCACCGGGACTGAGGTAAGACAGCGTGTTAAATTAGTGAAAGAATAAGAGGAATTTCAACATATAAGTTAGTTAACGTTAAATTGCGTGTACAGTAACGTTATATCACTACAACGTTGACCCAGTTTTAACGTGCCGACCATAGCCTGTAACATTAACCTCAACAAATGCTAGCTAAGTTTTTCAAGTTTTTCCTTTGTCGAGCAGCTGGTTTCCGTCGTAACGTGTCATTTTGATGTATTTATGATCTTGGTTGTTATGTGCTGACTGTTCATAGTCGCTTTTTTTAATCTATGTTTGCTGTTTAAACAATGTGTAACTGCTGCTGTCTTGGCCAGATCACCATCGCTATCGTTTTGAAAAAAAATCTCCGTAAACACGGCAGAAATATCCGCGTCCACACTTCACTGGTGGCTGGCTACATCACAACATTAACATTTATTTTTATTCCTTTACCCCAAGAGATAATTATGCCAAGCAAGCAACGGAGGGAGAGGTGCCTTAAAAAAAGCCTTGAAGATGCAGCTACAAACTGCAAAACAATCAACACTTTTTTTAGGAGGTGAGTGGTCAATTATGTTTGAAGAGGTAACGATACACTGTAGTTTGTTTGATTGTTAGCTATCTAACAACACGTCAAAAATAATTGTAAGCCAGATATTATTCAGTGAATCAGTTTATCATGTACAAAAATATTTAGGCCTAATATTTAAGATTGTTTGCTTATAAATACATAAACCTGGTTGTTCTATATTTAAAACATTTTATTAGTACTATTAAATAAATCATTATTACTTTTTTCCACATTTTTCCACATATGCAAGTTTAATAGTTTGTTAAAACTTTGTAATCCAAATGGATGGATATTTCATATTCAATTGAAATACATACATGTGAATATCAGGCCTGATATTTTTTGAGTGTAATTTGCTGTTAGCCATTTTTACCCAGTTCATTATGTGTCGATATCTTTCAGTCGGAGTAAGGCAGAGCAGTTAGGTGACACAGGAGAGCCAGAAAACAAACGACAGAGAGTTTTCAATGAAGGACCAGATAATGAGAGAGGAGGAGAAAAAACAGGACGAGATTTTGAAGTACTAGGACACAGAGATGGTGGAGGAGGAGAGAGAGATGAGAGAGGAGGGAAGGAGGCAGGAGGAGACGACGATGGACCAAGAAACAGGGATGAGAGAGGAGGAGAAAAGACAGGAGGAGACAATGAAGGACCAAGAAACAGGGATGAGAGAAGAGGAGAAAAGACAGCAGTAGACAATGAAGGACCGAGAAACAGGGATGAGAGAGGAGGAGAAAAGACTGGAGGAGACAATGAAGGACCAAGAAACAGGGATGAGAGAGGAGGAGAAAAGACTGGAGGAGACAATGAAGGACCAAGAAACAGGGATGAGAGAGGAGGAGAAGTTGAGACAGGATACAGAAACATGGGGGAGAGAAGGAGAGAACAGGGAGGAGACATGGAAGGACTGGGACAAGAGGATGAGCAAGAGTTAGATGGAGCCAGGAAAAGAAAAACCACTGCCACCACTGTAGAGTCCTGGGGGTATGACTGGCTGCACTTTGAGAAGGACAAGAAAGGCTATGTTACTAAGGTGTGGTGCTGCATCTGCAGGGAGCACTATAAAAACCGCACTGCACAACACATATACATACATAATACAGACACATACATAACTGGCAGCACAAATGTTAAAAAATGCACAGCTAAAACACATATTAATTCAAAAGCTCACATCACAGCATGTCAGCAAACAAACCAGGCTTCAACTAATTCTAACGCAGTTACACAACTCCAGAAACTTAATAACAAAACTGAAACAAAGATGTGCAAATTATTTGATATTGCATACACTGTGGCATACACTGAGCAGCCTTTTAGTCTGTACAAGACTTTAGTCTCTGTGGAGCGCAAACATGGAGTGGAGCTGGGGGTGACCTACCACAACTCAAAGTCCTGCCGCATATTTATTGAGAATATTGCTGGAAACTATAGAGACCAACTTCAAGCTCTTAAAAAATGTGAGCCTTTCTACTGCTCCTTACTGTTCGATGGAAGCACAGACAAAGGGACATCAGATAAAGAAGTCATAAGCATAAAGCTTATTGAACATGGCTGCCCCAGAATCAGACTACTTGGGTAAGGATAATATAGACAAATAGTCTCTGTTGAATGTTTTTTTTTTCCACATGTAATTTTATGGTTTTTATTGCAGTTGTGACGTTCAGTAGAAAAGGGCATGAAAGTTGGGAGAAAGGATATAATGATGCACCATAATCAAATCAAATCAATCAAGTATGAAGAACTAATTCTTCATTTCTTTCTTTGTGTTCCATATTTTTTTAAGTATTGCAGAGCCAACAACAGGTGATGCTGATGGAGTTTTTGAGGCCATAATGCACAAATGTGCAGAAAATGACCTCGATCTGAGTGGCTGCTTAACTGCAACAGCAGCTGATGGAGCAGCCGTCAACTTTGGGAGAACAAATGGTGTCCTCACCAAATTACAAGAGCATGTGCCATGGATGCTGAAAGTGCATTGTGTCGCCCACAGACTGGAACTGTGCCTAAAGGATGCCTTCAAGGGCACATACTTTGAACAGGTAGAACTAGTTCTCCCATAAAATACCACTAGGTGCTACTAGAATGTGTAATAAAATGTCTCATAAATGCCTTATTTTCTGTTTTTCTTTGACCAAGATCGATGACCTCCTGATGAGACTCTACTCTCTCTACCGTCGTTCCCCAAAAAAATGGAGGGAGCTGAAAGCCATCGGAGAGGAACTTGAGGAGCATGTAGTTAAACCAGCTCGCTCCCAGGGGACCAGGTGGATAGACCACAGGAGGAAGGCTGTTTCCTGTCTTGCCACCACAAACTACAGGAGCATTGTCACCCACCTCCAGGAAAGACAGGATGAGGCTACGCCAGACAAGGAGAAGATAAGGGCACTGTTACGGCAGTTAACTTCGCCAAAGTTTGTACTTAATATGGCACTGTATCAGGATCTTTTATCTGACCTGGCTGAACTGTCGCTTAATTTCCAAGGAGATCAACTGCCTCTGTCGTGCGTGCGTACCAGGATCCTGGCTGCCCAGGCTGCACTGCGTAAGCAAACTCAGAAGCCAGGTCCCTATCTCCGCCCAGTCCTTGAATCCTTTACCACCACCACTGAGGGATTTCAATACAATGGAGTAAATATCACACGCTCCAATGTTACTGCAGAAGCGTTCTGTAACCATAGGAAAGACACAGTGGACAACATCATTACATGTATTGGCAAGAGATTCTCTACTTTCTCCACTGATCCTGTGCTCCTTGCTGCAGAGGTGTTTGATCCTGTGAATTTCCCAACAGAAGAAAAGCTCTTAGAGGAGTTTGGTGATGAAGAGATACACCATCTGTCCAAGCACTTCGAGCCACTTCTGACAATGTAATGAATGTAGAATGTAATGCAATGTAGCTGAGATAGACAGGGAGTGGTTCAGAGCAAAGGCTGACATAGTGCGCCACCATAAGGACCAAACCTTCCTCCCGCTATGGTCAAGGTTTCTGATGGAGAAGGGAAGCATGTACCCCAACCTGCTACACCTCATAAATATAATCTTGGTGTTCCCTGTCTCTACCTCTCAAGTAGAGCGGCAGTTCTCAGTCATGAAGAGAATGCAGGGAGACTGGTGCTTAAATCTGAATACATCCACCATTGAAGACCTCCTCTTCATCAAGTCACAGGATTGTGCTCCTGCAGATTATCAAAGCCAAGAATCTGTGGCAAGATGGTGGGCAGCTGGCATCAACAAAAAGAGGCCAAACATTCATCCATATGGTCCAAGGAAACTCAAAACATGCACTGCAAATCTCCCTAACTCCCCATCCTCATCTTCAAACGAGTCTAGTGACTCTGATTAAGGACCCAGTGTGACACAGGTGTCATGGCTGTTCAATGTTTCACAGCCAGGTGTAATGGCCTTCCAATGTTTCATAGCCAAAATAAAAAGTCAAATGTTTTCTTTGTCTGTTTAGTTTATTTTATCTCCTCCATAATTTTCCTTGATTGAGAAATTGGTCTGGGTTCTTATGAGTTAATCAGTAGCCTATATGCTAGTATATGTTTACAGTACTGTTTACAGTCAAACACTTTGATGCACTGTAGGCTCAATTTTGATCAACCAAAAATCTGTGTAGTAGTTTTTTGAGGACAATCTGAAGATGCTCTTGCACATTTGCTGTCAATTGAGCAAAAAAATGTACAGGTATTGAAGTGAATGATGGACTTCATAATTTCCTGTGTACTTCAGTTGAGTTCAGTTGCTTTTATTCTTCCTCAGAAGCGCCATTAGTCCTTAAATGAAATTCATTATGGAAATGGTCCTAAAATCATTATTTTATTTTATGGCCTTGGTGCCCTGGCTTTTGGCCTTTGTGCCCTCAAAAAATTGGCAACACGAAAGGCCAAGTGGCCAATGACGAAATTCCAGGCCTGGTAATGACTGCATAGAAAAAACAGCAAGTATGGAAAATCAAAGAACAGTAGATAATGAGAATGCATTAGTTCACTGTTTCAATGGCAATAGGGGGAACCAATAATACCTACCAAAGGTAATAAACAAAAACAAGAGAATGGAAAAGTGAGATGCATCAACACTTGCCCAGTCTTAAAAGAGAAAATTTTATCTTAAAATCTGGAAAACAAGAAGGTTAATCACATTGTTGCTCCAACACTTCAACAAGATGTATAATACCTTTCTGTTTAAGAGGTTGTTGTCAGTGCCCACTCTCCTTTCTGGGTTTTCCTTGAGAAAATGTCACATGAAATTTCCCCTTTCACTTTTGAAAATCACAATTTCACATCTGAATTGAGTATTTTAATATATGATTGGCTTTTTTATTTATTTTTATTTTTTTTACATATTAATGAAAATTTTCACATAAAAAATTTCACATGTGAATTACAGACATTTATGTGTAATGTGCTTTTTATTCATTTACATGTGATCCTTGGTACGTGTCATAGGAAACTTTTTCACCAGTCCCTCCAAAAAGTGGATTGCTAACTAATATTATTATTATATTATAATGATAATATTGCTATCCTATAGGAACTGAACATGGCAACTCCTCTTCTTTCTCTCATCCTGCTGTTTGGTGTGTTTCCCTCAGTAACCTCTAGATGTTGCTGCTTCTCTATGACCGACAGTGAGTCTGACTGGTGGCTCTCTCAGCTGCTGGGATCACCTTTATACTGAAAATAGGGCTTTGTCTAAAGCATGGTATCCCATCTTTGTTAGGGCACATAGACACACATAGACACACACACGCACACTCTCTCTCTCTCTCTCTCTCTCTCTCTCTCTCTCTCTCTCTCTCACTCACACACACACACACACACACACACAAACTCATAGGCAGGGGTGAAATCACAGTTTGCTGTTTGTTTTTTTTCTTATTTTTTATTCAACACATATGATACAAAGAAGATACAACATGAAGGAGATGCATACAGTTACACCTGTTTCAACATGCATTCTTTTCATAACTTATTTGACCATGTTATGAAATATTTCTTCCTCATTGTAAATGATAGTGGTCATAGTACATATAGCTGCACAGTACATATCAAATAACATATCTTTTGAACCCCCAATTAATTAACTATTACTGCGTGGCTTACACCTGGGAGATAAAGTAAAACCCAGAACAAGTGCAACTGGAATAAAGATAAAAGAATAAACACTTACTGAAATAAAGGATTAGCTGACTGTGGCTATCCTGACTAGACTGTTGCTGGTGTGGGGTCGGCACCTTTCTTCCCAGTTGCTCCAACATACTCACCAGGGAACGCACGCGCAGAGCAAACATCCTGAAGGCTTTCTAGTCACCACTGACAACACTGGGGCCATCCATCAGCTCTGCTATCCGCTGTAACGCCAACTGGTGCGGCTGCCCATATTGCTGGTTGAGCGCAGTCATTGTATCTGTGAATGGGTACCTGGAGTGGCAATAGGAGTCTGCAATCAGTAGGGCCTCTTCTGATTTAAGATGATCAACCAGGATTTGGTATTTAAATCTTTTAGATGCATTGTGGGGGAGAAGGTTTTCTAGGGCTATCCGCAGGCGAGAGAACTGTCTTGGACTGGGGTGAGTCATAGCTGTCACAGTAGGCGTGGGCTCCCTGTAGATCTGCTCCTGTCCACCTACTGGGCTTAGCGTTCGGTGCTGGGAGTGACGGTGCTCCGGGGTAAAGTCATGCCATGTAGCTGAATAACCTTGCTCTGTCCGGCGGTGCCTCTCTGAATAATCGTCCTTACGTGCTTGGGCATGACGTGGCTGGAATGACTGGGGTGACGCAAAGTAGTGCTCAGGTAAATGGTCTCTATCACCTGCATAGCCATACTTGTGTGGTGAGGAGTGACAGACGTGGTATTCTTCGCTTGGAGAGTGGTCATATGGTGATGAGGCAGCCTGATACACATCACCCTCTGATCGTGCCGTCTGCTGCTGCCGTTGGACCAGAGTTGGTGGTTTACAGGTGGGAGGTGAGCTGATTTTCGGTAGATTCTGCCTGGCGGCTCCTAGCTGCTCTATCTGCTTACGCAGCTGGTCCATCTCGAACACACTCTTGCGGTTGAACTGCTCCAATCTTAGCTCGCTCCTCTTGCTCTGCAAACAAAGTTCCTTGCAGTTTCAACTCCTCATCGATGTGAGCAGATCCTCTTGCTCAGCTCTCAGTTTTCTGTTCTCTCTCTGCTGTGATCTGGTTGTGATCTGGGCCTTTCGATGTGAGGGGAGGGATGACTGCTTCCTGACGCTCACATCTGGTTCCTCTGGTGCTGACCTGAACAGACTTATACTATGATGGGCTCCTGATCCGGCTCAAAGGACCATGAAATAAAGGATTATCTGACTGTGGCTATCCTGACCAGACTGTTGGGGTGTGGGGAAACGAACCTACCATAGATGATCGGTCAGAATCATAGGCCAGTAGTTCAGGTTTAATTTAATTCTTTATTGGTGCTTGTGCTAATTAAAAATGTAATAAGGTGTGGGTTCATAAGCATGTACGCACACCGTGCTGAGGGACAAAAAGGACTGGCTGTGTGGGAGAGGATCAACTAAATAGGGGATAACAGGTGGTCTGATTAGGTGCACTTGCAGGTGACAATGGTCCATCCCCCGGATTGTATCATTGCTATGGGGGAGTTTGATTATCTTTTGTACACTTACAATGAAGGGGAGAAAAGGAGAAAAAGATCTGGCATTGCTTGTATTACTGGTGACCATTTTTCAACAAACCTGTCTAATTTCAAATGTAGTCTTGCTGTGGTATTCTCCATTATGGAAACATTTTTAACCCTGCCAGTCCATTGAGTTATTTAGGGGGGCTGCGGCTTCAACCAGGAAACTGTGATCATTTTTTTTGCTATTAAAAGCAGTCTGTTGTAGTGCTTTATGCAACATTGATAGGGAATTTTGGGTCAAATTTGTCTATCAATAGTAATTAATGATTATCAGGGATAAGTATTAATTATGATAAATAATAAAATCCAATTTACATTAGATCACCTCGGGGCACCACCCTTGAAGAAGGGAAAAGAGCCAATTCACCAAATCAGTCTCATAAAAAGGTACTAAACTGTCAGTTTGTAACTCTGATTAATAATTAACTCACTCGAGTCCTTGACAGAGTCGAGGTTGGCGACATTCACTCTTGTAATATTAAATGGACAGCATGAAGGTTTAAAAGTTTTTTATTTAAAGACAAAATGAAAAAACACAATCTGACATGTACTATATACAGGTGTGTGTGTGTGTGTGTGTGTGTGTGTCTGGAAGAACAAAAGCAAAATGGTGGCTAGGTTTCATAGTACCACGCTGCCTGGCATGGACAAATGAAGACTACAAACAAAATGGCTGATCAGAGGGGACTACAAGATGGCTGATTGAAGGGTTGGACTCAGGTACAAGATGGTGGATGGCACGTGTTTCTCTGATAGGGAAGAAACAAAGAAACAATGGTGGTGCTCACACCATTAGCTCACATTATCACATGTGGGTGTGATATAGTCCAGGCTGAAGGAGTGTGTGTGTGTGTGTATGTGTGTGTGTGTGTGTGTGTGTGTGTGTGTGTGACGTAATGCTAGGTAAGAGAGGATGGTTAGTTGCATGCAAAGACCCTGAGTCTGTGTGAAGCATAATTATTTAAATGTCAATGCAATGCGATGCTGTGTGCTATCTCGGCCCAGTTCAACGTTACCAGTCTTTGAAGAAAAGGTGCTGGTGGTTCCTTGGCTCAGATAGCAATTCGGTGCTAACTTGCTTTGTGTTCCTTGGACTGTGGAGTTAGTCGGCAAGCTTTGCGTCGCAGCTGCTGGTGCTAACTGATCTGGAATACTAGCAGGACCTTGTGTCGCTGCTGTGAGGAGAAGTTCTTTGGGCCAGCTGGAAATGCAGCTGGCAGCTCTCAGCAGCTGTTGGGCGCAGAAGAATCCAGGAGAAGAGAACTGGGGGGCAGGCAGCCCCGTGGGGAAGAGAGAGAACAAAGGAAGGAGCTGGAGTTTTGACTACCTGGACAGTGAGGGGTCACCCTGACCAGTAGTAGCTCAAAGCTTAGTCTCTTGGCATGCTTTGCATCTAGGTGTGAAGACTGGGGAATTCTAGTCAATTTTGAGATCCATTATGAACGACTTCATCTGTGGGTCCCAACACTGTCATATTGTCAGGCAGTATACCCGATATAAAAAGTGCTGGATCCGGATCAAGTTTGATGCCCATAACCTGACGAATCTCCCTTTGGACATTCTTCCAGAAGTCCTGGCACTTTGAGCAGTCTCAAAGTATATGCGTGAAATCCCCTGCCAGTTCACAACCCCTCCAACATAGTTCAAAATTGTATTGCTGTATTATGCGATAGTAGAGGACTGTTAAAATACTGCATTTTCTCTTTCCAATCAAATTCTCTCCATGTCGGACTGTTTATTAGATTGTGTTCTGCTCTAAATGTTTCCTCCCATTTCTCAGCTGTTATTATAATATTTGTTTCCAACTCCCAATTTTCTTTCACATCCGTATTGTTATCTATAGATTCATGTTGTAGTGCTTTATACATTTTTGATATCACCCCACTTTTTGTCCCTCCCTCTTTAAAAGACATTAGCAGTTCCTGTAGTTTGGATGGTGTCTTACTCATATTTTCCCATTACTCATGATTCTGGAGGCAATGTCTTAGTTGTAGAAATGTATAGAAGTCATTGGCTGGTAGATCAAATTCCTGTTTAAGTTGTTCAAATGATTTCATGATCTGTCCATTGAATACTTATGCAATATATATTGACCCCTTGGTTGCCTGAGTCCATAATAGATTGTAAAAAAAATCTGGGTTTATTGCTAATTTAGTGGCACTACGAATGGATTTTGACAATTTTTAATTATTTTGTGCTACTGACCATGTTTTCATCATTCCCCTGATCCATTCATTATTAATCTTGAGTTTTTTCTGAGCTGTATGAGCCAAGAATGGGAGTGATTCCAAAGGTACATTTTGACATGCCTTTTGTTCCATTGCCACCCACACACATCTGTCTCTTTAGTTATCCACATAATTATAGCTCTAATTTGAGCCGCACAATAGTATTTTTTTAATACGTTAAATTCAGCCCTCCCTTCCCCTTCGTGTAAAGCAGTGTAGCTTTTTTATTTTGCCATAAGAATTTTGCTATGATTTTGTCTAATACTGTTTAAGTAGTATCTGAAATCACAATAGGTCAGAAGTAAAATCTCCCACCTAGCAATATCCTTTTTTAATCTGTTATCAGTTTCCCATAGTTTGCTTCAAATAGCTGTGATGTGTTAGGTGTAATAATAATACTCAGGTATCTAAACCCTTTATTAGTCCATTTAAAATGAGCATTCCCCTCTAGTTCTGTTGGACGTTCACCTCAGAGCATCATCGCTACTGATTTTCATTGGCCAAGTACTCCACTATTTCTCCATATTCATTCAGGTTGTTCAGGGCTGGTAATGATGGTTCCCCAATAAAAGTTGGCAAATCATCCGCGAATAAACATGTTATGAGTTCTTACCCTCCTTTGTCCATTATTCCCTTTATGTCTTTATTTTGTCTTATTGACTCTGCTAATGGTTCAATACTTGTCGGGAATAGTTGTCGGCTCAGACGATCTCTTGTCTGACTCCTCTCTTGAGATAGAAAATGTCTGAAAAGACTTCCGCTGGAGCGAGCACCCAAGATGGCCGCGTAGGGGATTCCTCTGCTAAGCTGTTTGCCCTACCCCCTCCTAAAATAGCGTTTGAAATATTCTACACAACACAAATAGGGGAGTAATGGACTAAAACTACCAAAAGGCATGCAATCAGTCATCGCATCCGACATGAGTGGACTTAAAGCTGGCATGGATGCAGTTCAAACGGCTGTGGAGAAGTTAGGGACTCGAATAACTGAAGCCGAAGCCCGAATATCGGCACTAGAAGATCAAGGCCAAGTTATGGGAGCGACGGTGGACGCGACGGAGAAAACCATTAAGTAGTTACACGAGAAAATAACATATCTGGAGGATGCTAGCCACCGCAACATCATCCGTATTGTGGGGGTGAAGGAGGACGCCGAAGGTCGAGATATCCAAGGTTTTGTACAGAGGCTCCTCTCGGAAACACTGGATATCGAGGTGAGCCCGGATTTGGAGATCGACCGGGCCCACAGAACCGGTCAACGAGGGAGCAGAGACCGACACATTCTGGTGCATTTCCTGCGGTCTGGAGCCCGGGAGGCAGTGCTATGGGCGGCCAGAGAAAAGGAGCGAGTGGAGTGGCAAGGAAAACGGCTGTCTTTTTTCCAGGATTTGTCGCAAGACATTATACAGAGGCGCAAGAAGTTTGATGGAGTGAAAAAGCGGCTTCAGGAGAAGGGTTTGCGCTACGCCATGCTTTACCCGGCCACGCTGAGAGTGGTGGCCGATAACATCAGACACACTTTTACTTCACCAGAAGAGGTGGCAGATTTTCTGTCATCGAGAGCCTCACGAAAACCCCAACACAACACACAGGATGTTATCGACACCTAACAGACACGGGTGAGCCGTTTTAGGCTCCGATTTTTGGACCCACTGTGTGACTCCGACCGTCTTATTTTATGTTTTTTTCCCCCATTGATGTGTTGGGAGATGAGGAGCCTGATACATAATATGACAGAGGGTTGGTCAGTAAGTTAATTGTTTAATAATTTGATGAGGACAAGCTGGAATATTGTTTTGAGGTTTGCTGTTACCATTTGAGGGATCGGGGGTGTTGGGTGTGTGTGTGTGTGTTTGCTGTATTCCGCTGTTTGGTTCAGGAATTAAGGTTGAGGTGGACCATCTTGTTCTTCAATGGTCACCATATGTGTGTATTCTTACTACATTTTTGTACTTTTATGTTGTCTGTATGCGTGTATCACAGGGAAGCAGCTACATCAGGGCCTAGCTCACATTACACACTCACTATTACATTTAACAACTTCAGATCAGATGGCCATAAAACCATAAGTAATTGAATACTATGACTGAAATGCTTAAAGTGCTATCTTGGAATATTAAAAGGGCAAATCTTGCTATTAAGAGTAAGAAGCTTCTTCTATATTTGAAACAAAAGAAAGTAGATCTCTGCTTTCTGCAAGAGACTCACCTAGATAAAGAAGAATCAACTAAATTACAAAGAGACTGGGTTGGTAAAATATTTTACAGTGCCTGTTCATCTAATCAACGGGGCGTTGGTATTCTAATTCGTAAAAATCTTAATATTAATATTCACAATCAGCTCTCGGACAGGTCGGGCAGATGGGTGGCTGTAGATGCAGATCTTTTTGGTATCAGGTGCTCTATTATTAATATTTATGCTCCAAATTCAGATTCTTCTGACTTCTTTATTGATATCTGTAACACAGTGAAAAAAATGAGGAAATCATATGTAAAAATTGGAGTTTTAATCAGGTGGAAAACCCGGAAGTAGACAAGTCAAACACCACAAATATAAGAACAGCAACACAGAAATCACAATTGGCAATTGATGTTCTAGAGGAGGAACTAGGATTAGCTGACATTTGGAGGCACTTACATCCCCAAGACAGGGAGTACACTTTTTACTCAAACCCACATACCTCCTTTCTAGAATCGACTATTTTTTTAATATCTAACCAATTAGTGGGTTTGACTGTTAATGCATCAATTGGTAATATTGCATTGTCGGATCATGCCCCAGTGGAAATAGTGTTACGTTTTGGATCATCAGAAGCTCCTAGACCTAGAAGCCGTTGGAGACTTAACACCTCTCTGCTCCACAATGAAAAATCTTGTAATTTTATAAGGAAAGAAATCCTGGAATATTGGCAATTTAATGAAGGGTCAATTTCTAATCCAGGTCTGGAGTGGGATGCATTTAAAGCCTGTTTGCGGGCCGCTTGATACAACATTCTTCTTATTTGAAAAAACAAGAAAATTGGAGACAGAAATTAAAGACCTTGAGAAAATGCATGCATCCCAACCAAACCCTGTGGTTCTTTCACAATTAAACAAACTCAGGTTTGAGTTGAACTCAATACTGCAGAAAAAAGCAGAATTTGCACTATTCCTGTGTAGGCAGAGGTACTATGAGCAAGGGGAAGCAGCAGGAAGGTTCTTGGCCCAAAGAGTAAAACAACAATATACTCATACATTAATAACCTCTGTAGAGGACGAGAAAGGGAGATTAGTAACAGACACTGTGGAGATTAACGATGTATTTAGGGGATTTTATCAAAACTTGTATACCTCACAATGCACTACAGACCAGGATGACATAGATAATTTGTTGTCCCGGGTACATTTGCCCACCCTGTCCGAGGAAAAACAAAAGGAGATTGGGGGTGATATCACATTAGAGGAGGTCCAACAAGCTATAAAAAGATTAAGCTCTGGGAAGTCACCAGGAGATGATGGCTTCCCTACAGATTTTTATGAAGAGTTCTCTGATATAATAGCACCAAGATTACTTGTATTTCGGGATGCACTGGAGAGGGGTAGGATGCCAGAAAGCATGCAATCTGCTGTAACAACACGTATACGTAAAAAAGGCAAGAACCCACAGCAGTGTGGAAGTTATCGCCCGGTCTCTTTAATAAACATGGATGCCAAAATATTGGCCAAGGTTTTGGCTACAAGGCTGGAGGCACATTTACCCAGTCTTATTCATCCGGACCAAGTGGGTTTTATTAAAGGAAGGTCCCCGGCAGATAATGAACGTAGGTTATTACATTTGATCTGGCAGCATTTGATAGAGTAGAATGGGGGTGTTTGTTCAGGGCGCTACACGGGTTTGGATTAGGCTCCCCTTTTATTAATTGGGTTAAATTGTTGTATTGTAACCCCAGGGCCTCAGTGTTAACAAATGGCAGGTTATCCTCGTGTTTTTCTCTTTATAGGGGCACAAGTAGGAAAAACAGAACATAAACTATTGTTATACGCAGACGACGTATTAATACTGACCACAAATCCGGAAACAGCTGTACCTCATATTTTGGCATCGATTGACTCATTCGCTGATATCTCAGGGTACAAAGTAAATTGGGGAAAATCAGAGGCAATGCCCTTGTCTAGGATGTGTCCACCAGATATTGGAAAAAACTGGCAGTTTAATTGGCTTCCTTCAGGTTTAGTGTATTTCGGCATCAAGCTAACTCCAGGCCTTAAAAACATGATGACAGAAAACCTACTCCCCCTTATATAGAAACTCAAGAGCACTTTACAAAACTGGTCTGGTCTTGTCTCTGGACTTATCTCTGTTGGGAAAATTAACATCCTTAAAATGATAACCATTCCACAGATCAACTATATTACATACATGTTACCTCTAAGTTTCCCTCCGCTATTACTAAAAAGGTTCAATAAGGCTGTAGATACTTTTCTATGGGCAGGCAAAAGATCTCTTTTTAACAGAACAAAGGTATATGCTGCTAAGGAGGATGGAGGTCTGAGTCTACCAAAAGTGGACTGGTACCACTACGCCTTTTCCCTTAGTCAGCTGTCTAAGATGAATTTTTTAGGAGATCAGGTTCCAGGTTGGGTGCCGATTGAGAACCTTTCCCATTACAGGCTTTCATATCACAAACAGGGGGAGAAATCCCATTTAAGAACCCATTGTTGGAGTTTGCGAGGGAGACTTGGAGAGTATCACACCAGGTTGCAGGGCTGAAGCCCTCTTTTACTAAGAGGACATGTCTTTGGCATAATAAGCTATTAAAAGTGGGTAAAAAAATTATCTATTGGAAGACATGGGTGGAGGCTGGAATTGTCTTTATTGGGGATGTTTTTGAGGGCGATGTTTTTATGTCTTTTGAACAGATATTGGCCAAATACAAAATTCCAAAAAAGGACTTTTGGAAATATCTTCAATTAGGAAACTGTATAATGTCTACAAAGAGGAAACTTCCACTTATGTCTCGAACAGCGATACAGGAACTATTTCAAGGTAGCCAGTTGGTTAAGGGCGGTGCATCTAGATTTTACAGTCTTATGAGACGATCTCACCCAACAAACCTTGACGGTCTCAGGAGAGCTTGGGAGGAGGATATTGGAGGGGAAATAGCTATGGAGACATGGGAAGAAATTGTTGGGTCCAAGACATCAAGGGAAGTCCAGACAAGGTTAATTACATATAAGGTTATTAATAGGAGCTATTGGACTCCCTGTAAGATGGCACGATTGAAATTACAGAACTCAGATATATATATACTATATGAATGCCAGATGACATGGAATTTCTGGGAAAATATAATAACATTTCTAAATAATGTACTCAGGACAGAGTTACTACAGAGCCCTGCACTCTGCATATTAAGTATATTAACATCTATCAGCTCAACAGACTCGATGGTGCAGACTGGCCCTTTCCACAGGTTGCAGGATTGTACTAAGACACTGGAAAACAAAAAACATTATCCCATTTAGTGAATGGTTAACAGAGATGACCAAGATAGCCAATTATGAACAGTTGATTTTTAAAGTGAACAACAAACAAGATGTGTTTTGGAAAATTTGGGGGCCCTACATGAACACAGTGCTGAGTGGCTAACTAGGATGAAGGGTCATAATACTGTATGAGGGATTGAGATGGATGGACATTAAAATGCTTACCTGTGTTTACTTTTATTTATTTGTTTTGTATTGTCTTATTTTAGCTTGTTTGTTTTTTTTATTTTTTGTATCTTTGTGGATGTTTGTGTTGTTGTTGTAAATGTTCAAAAGGCAATAAAAAAGTGAATTACAAAAAAAAAAAAAAAAGAAAAAAGTCTGAAAAACAACCATTAACTCTGACTCTTGAGTTTGGGTTTTTACACACCATTTTCACCCAATCTATGAAAGTTGTATGAAACCCAATGCCAATGTATGGTATAGGAAGCTTGGGCATATAAGCTGAGCATCATGGTAGGCTGGGAATTATTTTTAGTGCATGATATAAGGTTTAGTGTTCCCCCGATATTGTTAGCATCTTGTCTCCCATTTGATCTGGTTTGATTAATTTGGTTATACATTTCTGCATCTTATGTGCCAATATATTCAATTCAATATTTTTAAGTGATTACAGAGCAAGCTGATAGGTCTGTATCCTTCACATGAAGTTGGAGCCCTCTTTGTACAAAACAGACGGCTTCTGAAAAGACAACAGAAAGGCTGGGAGGGAGACTGTTATGATAATGATGGACTGAACATGCAGTTAATACTGTAATTGATTGTGATGGATTACATGGGGTTGACTGTTGTTTTCTGATGGCTGCTTTCAGTGTGTGAATATAGACATACAGTATATTTCTGACAGTCCCTGCAAGTAGAGGCTAAAATGTGGTTTTCTCATCCCACTGGCAGCAGCACAACACCTTCATCCTGCAAAATATATCAACTATTGGCCGTGTGGTCATAATTTTTTTCACAAAATTCCTTGGTATTTTTTTGACTCCTTCACTATTCCTCAAGCACCAGACTCAGGTCAAAATTTCCCCCTGACAACACTTTGATACATGACAAGGTCCCTAGATAAGATAAATCATACAGTATATAGTGCTGCAGGGATGACGTATATCTGTAGGCTAAACTAGAAGTAAGAATCTCCCTCGTTCCCTCAACAAAAAGAATATGGTATTTTTCAATTGGATTTTGGATTATTGCAGGAAATAAGCTCTGTGGCAAACGTGAATTTATGATACATACACAGTCATCAAGCCAGCTATGAGGTCTACTGGCGCTCTGTTACTCTATTACAGCCATGGCATCGCATGACCTGGTGCATATGTGGCATTTTATCACAAATATATACAGATTTCTGTTCACCTCTGAACCTTTGCCCCAAATAGACCCATCTGTGGTTGAAATGATCAAATCAGTCAGTTCCACATCAGATCAAAGATTGTAGTGTGCTTCTTTGTGAAGTTACTCACGACTCAAGTTATTTTAGTAGGCCACTTAAGTACTCCAAATAGTTATTTTGATTGCTACCTTTACTTCTACTTGAGTATTACTGTTAAAACAGCTGCTGTATCTGCTGGTGAAGTTCGCAGATTTGCCATTCAAACAGCCGTTTGCATCGAGCGTCCATGTTTTTCCGCGCTGATCCACTGGGACGCTTAAACTGGAAATCGGGGAGAACGACTCGGAAATTCCCACTTCCGACTTGCACTGGAACGCACCATTATGTTCACCAAACACACCGCTGTTATTAGTCCATGAAGGCTACAATGTGTGAATCCATATCTCCACAGCTGTGACGCACTTGTGGCGCTGTTACCAGACTCTCAGTGGAAGTGTTGCTACAGCCAGCGAAATATATAACAAGGTTTCCAATGAAGGAAGCGGGAAATGCGCTTCCCATGATTGTTGTGCTGTCATAGCAGCGGTGTAAGCGCACAGTTGTGCTGGTCGGACGGACCTCCCTCTTTCTGTCTGCTGGCTCCAGTGGGCTGTCCACCCGGAGGAACACCAGCCTGCCTGCCAGCGACGAGGGCGGAGCTGGTCTGGCTGTCACAAAGATATGTTTCAGTACAGAAACTAGGCACTTTGCTAACCACTGGCTAAAGCTACACGGCGTTGGGTTTAACCGCGACGACAAAGCGCCTGTTCAGTCGACTCGAGGAGAAGCAGGATGCCGGTGAAAGGCGGCGGAAGACTGGCCTCTTACCCGAGCAAGAGCGAAAATGTCGGAGTAAGTGACACTTTAAGTGTGTGACGTTACGTTGGGTAACATTTAGTAACTTCGTCATAACGCGAACTAAGTTTGTTCTATGATTTTGTGGTCAGTTTTAGGAGTGAAGCTACATATGCGTCATTTTAAATCTGCCCTGTTCAGGCTGTGAGGTGCATGTTGGACAGCCAATAGTCAGGTTATCAGTACACCTGTTGTGTTCAGGACAGCCAATAGAAAACCTGTGTCGTAGTATTCACCCTGCCGGTGCGTCCAGTAGTTTATCAGCCTGACCTGTAACCTGAGGAAACTGCTAGAAGTTTCATTTACACTCAGTAGAGTCAGGTGGACTCTGTGGTGAAATGAATCCTGTCCAGACTGACATCTTTGGTTTAATGGGGCTGTTCTCTGGAGATCAGGGAGAACAAGTGTGTGTGTGATTGTAAGTGTCTATACTGTAAAACTGCCTTTGGGAAAGGCACCCAAACTTATTCAGTGACCACCTGTGGAACTTAAATGTGTGTAAAATTATTGTGTTACTGTGTTTCTGAAGACAGATGGCTTAATCATCAGCCAGTCAGGTCAGAGAATAAATATTTTTCCCTGTCACGGTTCCTTTAAATCTCTCTACTGTACGTACAGGACTCTTTAGCACAGTAAAGTTTGCCTTCTCACCAGTGCCATGAATTTCAGATGTATAGTTACGATGATTATTATGAAAATGCTTTGTTTTTTAATGAATGGGGCAATTAGATTATTGTACACACAATAGTGTTCTATAGTTGAAATGATGTCTCATGTTGCTGTGACCGCTGTAGAGAGATGATCATACAACAGCTCTGCTGGTAGGTCAAGGTTGACTCTTCCTGTGTGTGTGTGTGTGTGTGTGTGTGTGTGTTTACTGTACACCCACCTAAGGCTCCTTCTGGTCTAGCTCATTGGATGCAGATAGATAGGGGCTGTTCAGATTGATGATCATCCCTTATGATCACCTTTAATGAGACTGGGGGCTGTTTATGTAAGTGTGTGTGGTACTAGAGTCTGTGATCAGTAATCATGGTTCCCTCAACCAATCACTAATTTGTCCTGAATTCAGCCTTCTTATCATCATATCATTCAATATGTAGACTATGTCTTTTTTTGATTGTAAGACCCTGTGAGATGGAGATGGAAGTTAGGGAGATGTCACTTGGTGTGTAAGTGCTGAAAGCTGTTGAATTATCAATTGTAGTGTGTGGTCTGACATAGTTGAGAGGTGTATACTTTAAGCAGTGAGGTGTCCATTGCTTTTTTGCACTGGCAGCATCAGAAATGTCAGCTGAAGTGTAAGAGGTAAAAAAGTAACTGAACTGTCAATTGAAAAGAGAAAGAATGAAAGCAGTTGTAGTGTCAGGTGTCATGTAACGAGGGGTGGGCAATCAGGCCAAACACTAATATTGTGTTTATTTAATCACAATCTTTTTTTCTCAATTTTGAAGCACCCTGTTGACTACAGCCAGACTTGAGATAGCCTATGAACTTTGACTTTGAACTCCATTTGCTCCATTAAAACACAAAGATAAATATTTTTTAAGCTCCCCATCCGGGATGCTGCTAGCTAGAACTCAGTTTGCATTGTTTACAATACGTCATCCAAGGAAGAGCTACTTTAAGTAAAATGTGCAGTCAGCATGGCCATCTAGTTGACTACATCACTCTATTAGTATGTTCATGTTGCATGGATCTTCTAGTCATTGAGGTTATGTGAAGTTTGGAAACAGAAGTAAAAGAACATTAAATACCATATTCTCTATGATTTGCCTGAAAAATAGATTGTGGACGACTTCAAGATCGATCACGATCCAAATCGTCAGATTGGCAACCCCTACATGTAACAGGTGAAAGCAGTCTAAGTGTCATGTAATTGTAAGTAAAAGTGAAAACTTGAAGTGTACATACGAGAATGAGTTGAAGTGGGAGGTCCTAAAACGGTTGAGCTGTCATTTAAACTGTAAGACATAAAAGCAGTCTGTGTCATGGCTGAGCTTCCTGGAATATAGTAAGTGTTTAGATTTGTTTCTATTGTTGTCTCAGCAAGTAAAGAAAAGGTTTGTTTTTATGTTCTTTTTGAATGAATGAATGAGTTATGAGTTTCTGTCTGAAACTTTACTGAACACAAATCATCTGCATTTCTTAATAAGTTGAGTGAGCCATGTCTTTTCTAATCAGTACACATTGTTCATTCATACAAACAAACCAAATGTGGCACAGCACCTTATGTTATTATAGAACATGAAATCACAGCTGACTCTCCTTTTGAAAAGAGGAAAGTTGTACAGCTCACTGGAAGACATCATCACCTTCCCTTAAATCAATGGTACTGAAGGATCCTGAGTGTCATCAGGTTTCTGTCAATACTCTGATATTTCACTGGGGTCTCTTCATCAACCTCATACTGATTTCTTACAATAGCAGAGGACCCAGTTCAGCCTTAGTTACGTATTCACACTAACCCAGCTGCTGACAGTGAACAGGGAGAGCATTCACTCACTGGCCCATATTGTATATTAAAATAGCTGGTACAGTCCAGCACTGATGTAACACTCTATTACTGTATTAGACCTTGATTTGTCAAGTATTTACTATGCTGGATTAGCAAAAAAACACATTCCTGTCTGGTAATTGTGTCCTTGAACTTAATATATCTATTAATAAGTATAAGTAATAAGTGCACTCATTATTGTATCTTATTATTGTATCACAATATGCTGTATACATTGACATTGTTATGACATACAGTATAAGAAGAGGAAAATATCCATATTGTCCACTGCTTTAAAAGTCATACATTTATCAGGCATTGAAAGTCTTACCTAAGAAGCTATGAAGTTGCATTATAGACGGATTAGGGTCCAGAGTTTTTGTAGCCTGACCCATAGCCATTTTCTGTTATGTCTGTAGAAAGTCTCACATCACGAGAGCAATCAATGCATAAAATGCTCTGACAGAGGAATAAAAAATGGTGCCTGTGGCTGTCACCTCTAAAAAGCCCATCCAAGTGTTTGTTGGTGAAGGTTCTCAGTCATCAGGTCATGGTAATTCTAAGTGCTGTATCGTAGGCAACTGGACGTGTTTCAGTTTCTTGAAGACGTTTCACCTCTCATCCAAAAGGCTTCTTCAGTTCTAACTAACTGGAGGGGACTTGCAGGCTTTAAAGCCTGTGTGGGAGTGTCCTTAGAGAGTTGTTAAGGTCACATGTGAACTCTGAGTTTCAGAGACAACTAAACAGATCTTTCACCTATCAAATAAAAGATCAATGTCCCACACTTCAACCCACAAAGCAACGTTACAAGACCAAACTATAGTAGTGTGGTAGCAGGTAGTGTCTTTTACAACTTCTATGAGGAAAAAATGCAGAATTTATGTGTGGAAAAGTCCCTGTCCTCATGTCTGTCTTGCTAACTCGTCACACTTCCACTCGAAAAACACTGTCTCTCCTCAACAGTGAGAACCAGGCGGCTCCTGCAGTTGACTGGTGATGATTATGTGATGTGATTTTGAGCAAAAAAACTTGCTCACAAAGTTTTTGTCACCTTCCACTATTGTGTTGTAGTAGTTACCATCTCTGGCAACTTATATAGAAAAAAATCTCCAGATTTAATGAGGAAAAGTCACCGCGACGGTCAGCTCTTCCTACCGATTCCTCAGTGAACTTCCCCCTGGAAAACAGCATTCCTATCCACGAGTGAGAGCCAAACAGGGTCCACTATTGACTGATGGTGATTATGTGATGTAATTTGGAGCAACCTCTCTTTGTCACTTTCCATGATGCATGGTGGGTCAGGATCTCAATCACAACACATGACAAAAGCATCCATATGATATAAACAGTCCACAGATAGTTTTTCTAGATTTACAAGTGGAAATGCATTTAAAAAACCCAAGAATCTCAACTTTATGATGTGTACCGTCACACCTGGTTCTGCAACCCCAGCATGCTGTATGAAATGAAACACTGGAGCAGCTTTATGCCGGCGCGGCGTGGTTCAGTGTGAACATACAAAGGCGCCGTAAAGGCGAGCCTTCGTTGCATAATTTCAATAATTTCAACTTTTATACCTCCAATTTCTATTTCATAATTGTGACTTTCTATCTCATAATTTTGGCTATTTTATCAAAAGATTTTGACTTTTTTTAATCTCAAAATTTCTACCTTTTATCTCATGATTATGGCTTTTTCTCATAATTATGACCTACCATCAGAATTTTTTTTCAGCAAGCTTAGTTTTCATATCCTTTTTTTTAACTGGTGGAAATGGACTTTCATATTTATCACCGTGAACCACATGCAAAGCCTGGCACCAGACATTTTTGTAATAGGTGATAACAGACAGGAACACGTGCTCCTAAGCACTTTTAAAACATTTTGAAAGTGCATTTCCAAGCTTTTCGAGCACCTTAAAGCTGTGGAAAATTACATATTATATACAGACAAAATGATTACTGGACTTCGATCACATTCAATCAGATGTTATTGGGCTGTAAACCACCTAAATTATCTTTGAGACAATTTTAAGAAAAAACTAAGTTTCATGTTTCTAAATGTGTCACCTGTGTATACATAGACTTGACATCCTAAATAACTGAACCTGTATCAAATAATTACTCAAATAAAAGATTTATTATACAAGTAATGAAGTTGCTAGCAGCAGTTAAACATGCAGTTTGACTTCAACTTTATCCAAAATGTTTTCTGCCCCTGTACTGGGGTCTTTGTGCCGTGAAACCACTACTCCACTACCTGGTCACTGCCACTGTTACTTTTATCTCTGAAAGGAGTTGGGTAAAATGATGTGAAGTGTCTGTAACTCCAAACTCAACGTAGCATTACCTCCAAACTGTACTCAGCTGAAGTACTTAAGTATATGTATGTAGTGTAAAATTGTTGTGTTGTCATATTAACTGCAGTTCACTGTTAAATGCTTCATGTTCCTCTAAACAGAAACGAAAAAAAAGAGTTTAATGTTAGCTCTGCTGTAAGCTATTATCTCCATTGGCTGTTAATCTGAGCTAACAGCTAACAAAGCTACCTAGCACTCCTCCTGATGTTTTCAGTACAGCTTTTCAGTGTCCTCTTGGTTTAATCAGCGCAACATATTCACAAGGTCCTGCCAGCAAGCCGTCAATTCATTTGTTCACCTCCTATCTTCAATATTTTTTAACTGGGCACCCTAGTGTGCTTCATGATTGAGTATTCGGACTTAAATTGAGACATAATTAAAATATACATTTTTTTTTACATAGACTTTTTTATTGAAGTTTTCTTAATATAACAAATGTGCAGTGCATAATAGCCATTACAGAGACATGAAATGAGTATGGGTATATATTAAGGGTGTCACGATTTCGATTTAAAATCGAAATCGATCGAAATTAATTCACAATCTCGAACTTCAAATTAAAAAATAGAATCGTCGATGCTGCCACGCCCCCATGTCACGTCCGGTCGGCTTGCCAAGGAGAGTGCTGAGTGCTGCAAGTCAACCTCCTCTAACTTAGCTACTAGCTAAGCCAGTAGCTATTAGCTACAGCCAGTCAAACGATAGCATGGTGTAGGGATGTAACGGTATGAAAATTTCACACCACGGTAATAGTGACCAAAATTATCACGGTTATCGGTATCCCGCGGTATTTTTAAAATGTCTTCAAAATGCTGAAAAAACACTGATACACTGATAAATTGAAATAATTTCACCAAGATTTATATTTGAATAGATTTATTATATATTAAAAGGGTTAAGGTATAAGCAGCCTGTTTTTGAAACGTGTCCTGTAATGTCTGCGTTACAGAGGTAGAATGAGATGTACTGGCAGTAGCACTCGATTGGCCAGCAGACCCTCTCTGTGAAAAAAATGAATAGAAAATGTCATTATTAATTATTACTGTCATTGTTACTTAATACTAAGGGTGCAACCAACAGATCACAAAACTCACAATCTAGATCATATCACTTTTGTGAGAAACAGGTTGGATAATCTTTTAGATCAAAACAAAAAGGATTATTGTTAAATAATTATGAACGCTCTATTTTGGCTCTTATCTCTATCTAGACACTTGTTATATTCACCATTTTATATTATTCTTTATATATAGTCTATTCTACAAATAATCCACAAGTATTATATATTTCTGATATTACTTATATATATATTGGCTGTCTGTCTCTCTGTCTGCTTGCTCGTCTGTTGTCAATGGACTCGGTCAATCTGATTGGTCAAATGGCTGCTGAGCCACAGGTAGATGCTGCTCCGGTGAACGGAGCTGAGATGAAAGTCAGTCATATCAGTCAGTTTGCATTCACTAACTCAGTCCACCCAGTACGTGTTTGTCTCAAATCCTCCTCACTGCAGCTCTGCATCAATATTTGGGGAATTATTAGGTCGACTTTAAAAAGTGAAATCTACAGTTAATAAGCGGTTCAGATAACGTGCCAAATCACGGATCAACTTCGTTCAGTTATACCACTATCTGGTCAGTTTACATTAGTGACAACAGCAAATTAAACAGAGAAAACTCGACATACACACACATCATGCACCCCAGCTTAAGGTTAATTTACCTTGCATTCGCTAAGAGAGCTAACAGTTGAGGATGATGGTCGTGCAAATGAGTAAGTAAATTGGATATGTTGCTGCCCCTCGCAACAACTTTCTTCTTGCAGCTTCTGCAGATATGGCTGCCATCCTCGACCAGCTGTCCCTGAGCATTCTTATAATAACCAAAATACGCCCAGACTTCAGATTTGGTTCTCTTTGAAGGCGGAAAAATGCCTTGAGGGCCGCTACTATCACGTTCTCCCTCCGCCATGTCTTCTTCACTACATAACAAGCGCACATTGCACGCTGCGCCTGCGTAGGGAGACTTGGATTTAGTATCTCGCGAGCTTTCCACACCGTGGTTATCGACCGCGGCGGTTACCATGGTAATTAAAACTTAAACGGTAACCTTCACCGTAGGGAATTTTACCATGGTTTACCTTGACACCGGTAACCGTTACATCCCTGGCATGGTGTTACACCATTCATGTTCGGCTCCCGAACTGTGGTCGGGAAGCACAGGGGAGATGATGATTTTCCTAATTTTCTCCAGTTTTAGGCAGGACATGATGTCTTCCAGCCATTGTGTATGAGTGGGAGTGGGTATCCTTCCACGTGAGCAGAATTACTCGTCGAGCCAGAAGGGAGGCAAAAGATAAAGTACATTGCTTTGCTATAGTTAACTTTTCCTCCCCTTCCATGACCCCAAACAGAGCAGTCAATGGGTTTGGTTCTAATTTAATGTTTAACACCCAAGAAAGTGTATGAAAAACTTCCCTCCAATATTTGTTAAGGTACATACCAGTACATATGAATGAGAGACGCTTCCACATGTCTGCATTTGACACAGTATGGACTAATATCCGGGTATATGGAGGACAATTTTGCTTTTGAAATATGAGCCCTGTGTACCACTTTGAACTGAATCAAACAGTGACGTGCACAGAGGGAGGTTGAATTAACCAATTTGAGTATGATAACCCAAGTATCCTCTGATAAAGAGAGACCCAAGTCCTCCTCCCATGCTGTTTAAAGCTTATCTGTGAGGGCACTCCTAAGATCCAACAGCTTGCCATAAAGAACCGAAATTAGCCTCTTTTTAAGTGGATCTATAGAAAGGACAGTGTTAACAATGGTCAAGTCTGTTGCTGTTATAGATCTGGATGTCTGGGAAAGAACAAAATGCCTTGCCTGAAGATAGCTGAAAAAATTTGACTTAGGGAGGCTGAATTTTCTACTCAACTGCTCAAATGATGCCAAACTGTTGTTTCGAACAAATCTTTAAAACGTACCTTTCCTGTGCCATTCTTGAAAGGCAGAATCCTGACAGGATGGTTTGAAAAGGTAGTTTGATGCAATGGGGCTTAGGAGAGAAAAGCTATGAAAACCAAAATACTTCCTAAATTGGGCCCAGATTTTTAGAGAATGTTTTACCACTGGGTTTCTGATTTATTTAAGTGAGGGAAGTGGGAGTGAGGATCCAAGAAGTCGAGAAGTGGAAAAAAAGATCCAGGGATAAAGAGTGGTAAGGCCTGGAAAAGGTACAGAAATTTAGATGGTAATTTTGACTGAGTTGATGCGACCCGCAAGAGACATCGACAGGGGCGACCACTGTGTTAGGATTTGTTTAGTTTGATTTAACAATGTGATAAGATTCTCTTGGAAAAGATCTTTGTGCTTCCTTGTCACGGATATGCCAAAATAGGAAAATTTGTTGTTCTCAATTTTAAAAGGCAAACTGGTAAGGTCTAAGGCACGTGCTTCGTTGTTGATGGGGAAGAGCTCAGTTTTATTGAGATTTAGTTTATAGCCTGAAAGTTTACCGAACTGACTAAGCAGCGACAGAACAGGGGGTAATGAGGCCGTTGGATAAGAGATGAAAAGCAACAGGTCGTCAGTGTAAAGTGAGACTTTATGCTCAATGTCACCTCTCCAGATACCAGATATATCCTTGCAAGAGCAGAGTGCTGTGGCAAGCGGTTCAATAGCCATGTCGAAAAGCATGGGACTGAGGGGGCACCCCTGACGTGTTCCACAATGTAAATTAAAAAAATAAATAAAGTTTTAAGTGCAAGAATGCAAATATTTTCATGGGATATCCTGATGTGTGGCTTTAGAGTGTGTGTTTATTGCAGTTGTGTTTGAACAGTAATCCCTGAAGTGATGGTAGATGTACTCAGGGCTGTGGACCAGATTTGGGTATGAACACCCACCACCTCCCTCTGCCCACCCCACACTGTTGTGCAGTTCTATAATTAGATTGCTCACATTTGGGATAATTATATAAGATTGCAGCTGTTTCTGGCTGAAGAATCAGCTCTTCTTGTTCTCACATTGATGTTTAAGACTTGGTTGTGTATACAGCAAGGAGTCCACTGGCTCTGAACAAGGCTTCACATGTCTTATTATCTCTATTTTAGCTAAAGAATATTTTACATCTAAGAGAGTTTGGGATCAGGTTTTCATAAATTGCCCAAATTCCTTCCTTTGTAGACTATTTCACCATATCACTTAATACAATATGACGATATGAAAACTGTCTACATCAACTGATTGACTGCAAAGACGTTCTACTGAAAACTATTATAAACAGTTTCTGTTGATAGTCTGGAGATAAAATCCTTCAGTGTGTTGTGTAGTGAGGTCTGCTAATCTCATCACTGCCATTTGTTCTCACTCTAGTTATTTCAAGCACGGTTGGCTTTGCGTGTGAAATCGGGACAGTCAACATTAGAAGTGTGCACGGGAGAATTAATGGTGTGCAAACACGATCAGACAAGAGATGGGCTGTGAATGTTATGTTATAAGCAAGTACTTCCAGGTTTCAGTGCAGAGCTTGGCTGACCTCTCACTCTCTCTTACTTCTGCATAAAATGAACAATGCCTATATTTTCGCTGGATTTTAGGAGCTCTAACCATCACCTCCCTCTTGTGTGTTGATCAGAGCAAGGCCATAACTTTAAATAGAGAGTCTGGCTGCACTTTCCTGAGCAGCTAACAAGCTTTAGAGGCCAAATGTTTACAGATTGAATTTTGCATGAACCCAGTAGCTTTCATTCTGATGTAGTCTGTACCATCCTAGTTAGTTGTTGTAGAGAACAGAAAATGTACTCCTCAGCCAATGAGGTTATGTTTTCAGTTCTTTTTCTTTGTTGATTTGTTTGTCTGTAAGGAATTCAAATCATGGGGCAAATACACAAATTATTTCTCACTTTTGTTAACTGATTGGAAGATAGGGCATTTGGCCTTGCAAGAGCAAATGCCATGCCTTACCTAAGTCAAAGTTTATTATAGCCTAATTTTGCAAAGCATGCCTTAAAGGGCTGAACATAAAAATGCAAATAAACAACATTAGCAAAACGCACAAAAACATATAAAAAGGCATTGAAAAATAGAACAATTGTAGCAATGACTTTTTCGCAAACTAAAGTGTGACTATGGACAGGTGGACCCACAGTGCCCCTCATTGGAGAGGGGGTTGTAGCCGATTCAGTGGTCTGTCCAGGGACCATGGTCTCTGGCACGGACCAGTGGTTACTGGCAGTAGGGGCGCTAGAGACACTGGTCGCGACCAGCTCATCAGTGGTCGCGACCAGTTGCTCTGTGGCACGGACCAGTGGTCACAACCACTAGGGTTGCTAAAGATACTGGTCCTGACCAGCTCCTCAGTGATCTGCCCTGTGGTCCCTGTGGTCTGTGAAGCGGCTTTAGGATTTTCTCCCCTTTCCGGTCGTTTTGGCAGCACTGTTAGCTGGATAAATGTCAGAGATTGTAAACTTTTGTCTATAAAATACACTATATCAGAATTATTATGATTAATATTGTTATTATTTGGTTATGAAGATCCGTGTGGTCAGGACCAGCTGGTCTCTGGCACGGACCAGTAGTCACAACCACTAGGTTGTGTACAATCCATTTACTTCATTATACTCTTACTCACATCCAAATGTTAATTGTTTGCAATTAAGTCCAGCAGGAAAAATGTTTGAACTTTACGCTTCATGAGAGTAAGTGACGATATTGATAGTGAAATTTGCAGATGATGCAGATTTGCACCATTGACTATATGAAATAGTGGACAGAGCCACTCTGAGTTATCCATTGGTTTCTGAAGAGCCAGAATAAAGCTCGAAGTGGCTGGTACCAGCTGTCGCCATGTTGGCAGCGCCTGACTCTGCCTAAGTCCCAGCTAATCAAAAATGGACAAAGAGGTAGATCATGGGTGGAGCTGATTTTGACCGTGGGTGTATTTGCCCCAAACTGACCAAATACATAACTGTATATGAGCTGCAAGATAACAAGCAACAACTGCCACACTCACCAGATACTCTTCTTTCTGTTATCGTGTAGTGTCTTTTCCTTTTCCCCTCTCCTCTGTACAGTCATTAAATAGCTTAAGTAATGTTTAGTTAGGTATACATGTATACATTTCCCCTCTATTAAGCAGTCAATTAAGAGTTACTGAGTATTACTACAGTGTATTTCAGCACCTCCATGGCTCATTATGGCAGGATTGATTATGGTAGAGTGAAGATAAATCCATTTTATAATTCCAAAGGATTAAAAAACAAATTCTGTACTCTCCTCAACTCCAGGTCTTTTCCTCCAGATTCTGGAGTAGTTTATGGAATCTTGAAGCTCTGGGCTCTGGCTGTCTCCTCCAGAGCTCGCTGGCTCTATCAGCTGTCTGCTAGTTAACATGAACTCTTATAGCGATTGACTTCTGGTGCCAGCTTCAAGTTACATTCGAGGAACTGCAGTTTTTGCAGGACAGAAACGTTAGCGTAGCATTGCCAAGAAAACAAAAGCAACATGTCCGACAACACTGACAAGATTTACAATGCATCGTCAAATCTAAAATCAAAAGTCCGGGAGAGATTTGCGATTTTATAAGAAGGATGGAAAGTTGGACAAAAAGCAGGCCGGTTGGAAGCTCTGTAGAACAGCATTTAAGTACAGATGAAGATCCAGACCTCTTTTTCTCTCTGTTTGAACGGGTGGCAGACTCTCGGGAGTGGTCTGACGATGAGCGCACCTTATTGTTGCAATGTGTACTAACAGGTAAGGCACTGGAGGCATATGCTTCTTTGACTGTGACTGAGAGTAAAATATATAAGAACGTAAAAACTGCAGTGTTGCAGGCATACGAGTTGGTTCCCGAAGTCTATCGACAGTGCTTTAGAAACTTGAGGAAGAGTGAAGACCAGACTCGTACTGAATTTGTGCGGGTTTTGGTTGTTCAGTTCAGTCGATGGTGTATGGTGACTGAAGTTATAACTTTTGAGGAATTGTGTGAGTTGATAGCACTTGAACAATTTAAAAACTGTGTTCCAGGTAATATTGCAACTTACATAAATGAACGAAAAGTGAAGACTCCCCAAGCTGCTGCAGTGTTGGCCGATGAATATATTCTCACACATAAAAACACATTTGGAAACTGTTGTTAAGCTGCAGCATAGATTTTCTGAATGGGCAGGTGAAACTCTTGGGGCACATAGTGAATCCATTTCCTCCAGACCTGAATACAGTGCTTGGAAGAAGAGGGATTCTAGTCAGACATGTAATTACTGCCAGCAGCCAGGGCACTGGAAAAATGAGTGTCTGCTCTTAAAACAAAAGCTAGGTTCTTAGGTAGGGCACAAGTAAAACATGTTGCATTGGCTGCCCCTGTGACTTCTGCAGCACAGTTAGCATTTAAAACTGTCACCTTGATAGTTTGGGTCCTGCTGTAATTGCATTTGAGGGAAAATTGATGGTTGGTTGGTTGGGTTGGTTTGATGGTTGGTTGGTTTGTTTATGGTTTGATGGTTGGTTGGTTTGATGATGGTTGGTCAGCAGGATTACACAAAGACTAAACAGGTTGCCTCTACACTTGGGTCGGGGATGGGTCTCGGCCCAGTGTGGACCCCATTGACTTTTGGTGCTGATCCAGAGTAAGATGCCCTGGCTTTAATTTGGGGGGTGAGATGACCCTGTTTGTTGTGTGTTAACCAATTTCTGTGCAGGAGGTGTGTCGGGAGGAGATTCCTCACCTGAAACTGATCCTATATAACCTGGTTATCAAGTCATCTCTCGCTCTCTCTCTCTCCCAGCATGCAGGGCTTTTGTTTGGTTAGATTTATTTGTTAAACTGCACTGCACTACACTACACACACACACACACCCATACACTTCAGACACCATTGATAATACTGACCTACATACTTTATTTTATTTTTGTATATAGTTGTTCAGTTAATAGAATCTTTTGTTAATCAACTGAAATCTTGGTGTGGTCTCCCATATTTTGTCTGAACCCACAGCTGGTTCATGACAATACACTGAGGTATAAGGAGATTAAGATAAGGGTAGAGAAAGACAAAGCGCTATCACTCGGCGCAGCGGCTAAACTAACACTTTAGCTCCACAAAGTGGAGAGGCTCGAACCAGCTTGTGATGAGCACAAAGAAAAACAAGCAACAAACAATGTTTTACAGCATAAAACTCACAGCAAATAAAAGGACTCAGTCCACAAACTCACAATAAATGTAGCTTACAAGCATACAATACATGTTAAGTATCTGCCGGAAAAAACAGCTTAGTCGATGTGGGCATTAAGAAAACGGGCAAAGCGGGCGTTTTCTGAGGGGAAATCCTCCTTCTGCAGGGATATGAAAAGAGGCTGGTTGCGCAGCGTCTTTTCTGGATCTGGAGCGTGTTTGGTAAAACACGGGGCAGTTCTGGCTAGTCCAGCGAGATGAAAGACTGCGGCCTAGGCGGTTAAAATCCAAACATCTGTATGCTCCCTTTGAGTAACAGTTGCGCAGACGAAAGCTGATGCTTCCAGCAACACGTAACTCTGGGACTGCGTTATCACGAGCCTGCAGCTGTACTTACCTCCTCCGGTCGCGGTGGAACTGATGCGTTCAGGTGTGCTCACAGACAATGGGAGATGGGAGTTTCAAACCTGGGGGGACTGTGACAAGCAGGCGCCACCTACTGGACATTAGGGTAGGTGCACTTTCCTTTGCTTACCAGGCTTTGTTAGTGCAAGGAGGCCGCATTTAAGCATTTGGCTACACGCAGGCTGCTCTGATGTCAGAACCATGTGGTCAGTCTCCACTCCATAATAAAAAGATTTGTCTCTGAATCGTATCGTAGCCCATGCATCTAGATACATATCGAATCGTCTTATAAGGGAGAGATGCACAACCCTACAGGCAAAGTATTAAGTTAATTCCAGCTCTTGTAAATTGATGGAAGTCAACATTTTCCAGTAGTCTTCATGTCTGTGTTGTGCTATATCCCAGTGAGCCTGGGTTGTTATATTTACCTCTGCCAAGGAGGTTATATTTTTGCCTGTGTCCGTTTGTTGGTTAATTGGTTGGTTGGTTTTTCAGCAGGATTACACAAAAATGACTAAACGGATTTCCAGTTGGAAACGAAGATGGATCAGGATAAAGGGACATACCCAGGATTTTTTTCTCACATTCTTTAACATTGTGAGATGGGGCTTTTTTTGATATTTTGGTTAATTATTGTGGGCATAATAAATGGATCTTGTTGAAAAACATCAGCCGTATTTAGGTGGCTGGTATCTATGAGTATCTATTAAAGGGGACTGTTGGGCTTTGGCAGAGGTATGCACTCTACCGAGTGCCATTCTATTTCTTTATTGTGTTCAGCTTTCTTTATCTTACAGTCAGCCCAGGGGTTAGACCTTTGGCTGACCAGTGGGAACTAGGCCACATGGGCTCTGACAGCTGTTGGGAGTGGCTGACTGAAAAAATTCCTGCGTGTGTCTTTATATCTGCCTCTCTGTGTGTCAGTGTTTAGTGTTTATTGGTACTACCCACTGGCTGGGGAAAAGGTTCAGAGGCCAAGGGCGTGGTGCTCTGCTGAAACCCAAGCTAACATAAGGGAAGACCACATTTGGTGCAGTGCTGGTCTCTTTCTGGTCTGTGCATGTGTTCAGGACCTAAAACAGCATGCAGAGCCTTGCGTCATAAAACTTAGTTTATTGCGTGTACACACATTCAGTCAGACAAGGACATACAAGCAGACACGGATTAATGCATAGGCTTCCCTAGGCTGCAGCCTAGGGGCCCCACATGTGGAGGGGCCGTGGTGTCACAGCCGTGGGGGACTTTTAAAACAAGGTGATTTCATCCCCCCGACTTTCTCCTAAGGTATTAAACCGTTTGCCCGCCCTTGCGGTGTACCAGCGTACTAAAATGGAGCGCACCTCAGTCCCCCATACATGAAAACCCATTGGCCAAGTTAGATTGATTGACAGCCATCAAGCTAATCACAGCCATTTGACCAAACACACTAGTCCCGGCCCCCCGGGAAAGTAAACCCTTACATGTAACACGGAGCTGCCGTCACTCGCTGCCGCAGACAGCGAACAGAGCAGAGGTATGAAACGGTTATTTAACTAGTTAATAATGTAGAATTTTGTCTGTAAATAACTAAACTATGTCTTGCTTTGTGGCATGTCCGCTAATATTAAGCAAGCCAGGTGGCAAACAAAGTTAATGCAAGCCAGGTAAAGTTAATGGTAACTGACAGATAGTTTTCTACAGACATCCACTGATTTTGATATTATTCAACATTATCATTATTCTTTTTGTTAGGAATGCCAAACAGGAAGAGGCAGCAGAAGATTGACTTCTTTTTCAAGTCAAGTTGTCATTTAATTGGAGTTATGTGACAGGAGGGAAACAGAAAGCTAGCTTTCAATCCATAAATGCACTAATTCAATTTTATGGTAGTACATTCATATTCTTCCATTGATGCCATGTAGGTGTTCATTTACGTAACTTAAAGCTATTTGTTGGAGTTTAAAACCTTCTTTTCAATGAAGAAAATCTCCTACATCAACTCATCCCTGTTACTGCTCTCAGAAACTAGAAAAGAATAGAAATGAAGACAATGACATGCAATAAAACTATTAAAATCTTAAATAATAAGAGGAATAGAATAATATAGAGTACAATAAAGGCTAGGATGAAAGATTAGTTAAAACAGATTAGAACAACAAAATATATGTAAAATAATTAATAAAAAGCAGATAAAAGAACAACAAAAGAATTGAATGTTTCCTAATCAAAATCAAGGCTGTTTGTTCTAAGTTTACATAAAATATTTCAACACTTCCATGTTCAGAAATATTAACACTGAGTTCTTTATGTAGGATGTTTCTGAGGAAGGGAAGTTCAGGAGTCAGGACAAAGGAGAGCATGGAGAAGATGAGGGAGAGAACAGGAGAGAAGTTGGAGAGAAAACAACAGGGGGAGAACACAGGAGAAGAGAGGGAGAACACAAAAGAAGGAGAAGGGGAGAACATGAGAGAAGGAGAGGGAGATAACACAAGAGAAGAGGGAGGAACACAGTGTTCTTGCCAATTTCACTCACTCACACTTGTTCTTTAATAAGACATATACATTAATTTCTTAATACCATGGTATGTAATTGCTTGTGAATATATAATATCTTAGGTTAAAGAGCGTTGTGCTATAATGTACATTTTGAATGCAATATTATTGGCATATCCTAGTGAAGAAAATCTAGAAATGCATCGCATTAGTTTTGGAGACTGAAACAGGGGCCAAAGGTGGTTGCGGTGCTCATGTGCTACCCCAGAACCCCCCCACATTTAAAATTGCTGCTCCACCCCTGTGGAAGGGTCCTTGAATTGGTCAGATTATTTTTTAGAAATTTAAATACACTTGTATAATTATGGTACTTGTACAATAATGGAAAAATTCATTGACCTCTATTGGTCCATGGGGTAATAAACAAACAAAACAGCACTGATTGGGCAGACACGGGTCACCTCATCCAATCAAGCTCATCGATTCGATTTGACCTACCTGTGTGCTAACTGGAGTGTATGTGGATCATGTTTGCCAAATATTCTCCTGCACTGTTACACATGGTGCAAAATACATTTTTTCTGGGAGAGCATGATGCATAAAGGGGGGCCCACATAAAAAATAGCCTAGGGGCCCATGACTACCTTAATCCTACTCTGCATACAAGGGATTGAAATTAAAATAAAAAAATAAAATTAGGGCTGATGAAAATTGTCACACAAAAATGATCTTTCTCGCTAACAGTGGCTCATACCACAATCTTAATATCTCTCAGATGACATGATTTAAAAAAAAAAAAAAAATGTAAACCATATTGTGGAGCCCTACCCAAAATATCCCACTATGGAATTGTTTTATTTGACTGACCTTCATCCCAACATGGACCAAAGATTTTATTAGTCTTAGCCTGTCCTAAGCACATGTAACAAGTGCACATGCAAACTATTGTGACATTTATGGTATTAGGGTTGGGGGATATGACCTTAAAATAATATTGTGATATTTTTGGACCGTATCACAGCACAATACATATGTCAGTACAGTGTTTCCCACACAATCAGACTTTACTTGTGGCGGTGGCTGTCCAGCTGGGGTGCCACAGAGTCTATGGCACCCCAGCTGGACAGCCACCAGCATGCTCAATGCTCTATGGCATAGAGCATGCACACTCAAGACTTCCGCCGACCGAGTCGGCTAACTTCCGGTTTAGCGCCGAGCTAACTTGGATGGGGATAAAATGTAATCGGCGACTCTTCTAGACTCTCCAAATTTTATTGGACCGAATTGCTCAAATTTTGACAGTAAAACTAGTCTTTTTGTGGAGGTTGTGCGGCTTTTATTACCGTTTTACACACCCGTCTTTCATAATGTTAGCTTATGGGAAAAAGTCCCCAGTGCATCACATGACGATGTAATTACATGGCTTGGCCACGACAAAAACTCGCTTCAAGGCCTGGCGCTCTTTATGGGGGCTTGAGCTCGACGATGAGGCCAGCCGTCTTCTTTGCAGAGGGAGTTATGGTCAAGCCAACCGCATTAATTAGTCCTCCTCCTCTTCTTTGTTGGTTTTACCGGCGGACTAAAAACCACACCGCCATCCACTGTATCGGAGTATATAACATCATGCTATTCACTGACGGGTGCGCTGTCTTGAGTGAGTGAGAACGAGATGCGCGGCTCCAAAAACAGAAAAAAAAAATGTGGTGGCCAATGTTGATATTGTGGCGGACTGCCACAAATAAATTAATGTGTGGGAAAACCTGCAGTATATTGAAATCTCCTCACAGGCACATAGATTTGACAATTGTGCTTAGTGAAATCCGTTGCTGGACTGGAAGTAAATCCTCATCATCCCCAAATCCCCATCCTTTACTCTTCTGCAACAACTGTCATGTCACTCTTATTGATCATAATTTCAGTTTGCCAAATAACGTTAACCTTACGACTGAGCACATTATATTCACTATATTAACAGCAGCGCACCAGGTGTTTTTTTTTATTGGTTTTGTTTACATTGGATTAATTTACATTACGTTGAGAGTTCCCCCTGGAACTAATAGATTGACTGTTGATGACAGAATGATAGATAGAGATAATGTGAATTAAAGTTAAGTTATTGGAATTTTTTACTCCCCAATATCGGTATTGTATCGGCCCCAAAAAATCCATATCGGTCAGGCCCTAATTTTAACACAATGAGATTTTTCATAAATAATCATCAGTAATGGAGGTATAATGACTAAGTGGTTATTAATGGCATGTATTGAACAAGTAGAACCGTCTTGTAGGTTCAGAAAATTACATCACTTTCCTGTCATGTAGCTTTTAAAACACTTAGCATTCGCGATATAACAATATATTTAATCTCATATCATGATAGAGATAGCGATAATTTGTGCAGGCTTGACAAATAATATACATGGAGGGAATTGGAACATCATTCAGTTTTTACAAAAACCTGGTTTGAATATAATGTAAACTGCTCGACAAAAATTATACACAAGGACTTGTACTCAGCTGTGACTCAGCTGTGACACAAATATTTGGTGCAAACTGTTCCAAGAGTAGGCTACAAGTAGTCAGGCTCAAGTTGTTATACTACGTAGTACTCAAAACTGGACCCACAATGCAGACGCTGAGACAGGAGTTCTAAGCAAAGGCAGTTTTTATGACGACAAACCAAAGAGTTAAAAAAAAAAGGCAGCAGCTCCCAGAAAGTCCTCTGTGGATAGTCCAGAGCTGGGTTACTGAAGAGACAACAGGCAAGGCTGGGCAGGACTGGATGGGCTGGTGCATGTGGCAGGTCTGCAGCACAGGGGGGAAAAAAGGCAGGCGTCAGACAGGTGAAAAAATACAGCGCAGAGTTACACAAAATCTTGTCAACTAGGCCCATGTGTTACCACAGTTGGTTTCACAATGAAGATGGACCGCAGGTGAGTGGAGCAGCAGGTGAGAGAAGTCTGGCTGATGATCAGAAAGTAGGTCAGCCCTGGCCAGCCTGAGACAACACTGGCAGACAGAGGGAGACAAACATGCAACAAGAAGGGAGGGGAAAACACAGGAGAAACAAGGGGAAATTGACAAGGCATAGCAGATCCTAACACAAGTGGCACCTGTTTTGTCTGGGTGTGAAAATATTATAAAAAAGTTTTTATATATATTTGGCCAGGCACGTGCTGTATCCAGGTCATACTGTAATCCTATAAAACATTCATGGTAGCATGGCTGCTTGAATGTTGTTTTAAAATAATTAGTATCCACAACAATACAAACTAGCATCTGAGAATTGACTTGATAAGCCTTCGTGGGACAGTGTTGGCATGCCTGTTCTCAGCTGATGAGGTGGCAGAATTTGTGCCCACTGGGAGTGATGCGCTTGTCTTGTGCAACTTAATGACATGCCACTTAGCAAGCCAACCTCAGCTCTTTGACTTCACTGTTAGTCACAGATACCAACACACACGCACACACACACGCACACACACACCTGACACCATCTACTTCTTCTTTCCTTTCTCTTGCATTCCAGCCCCCACCCCTACCCATTCAGATGAGTTGACATACATAAAATATCCTGCCTGAGGCGACTGCTGTGTTTACCGCTCAAGCAACCACCAGTCCTTCAAGAAAGAAGATTCAAAGCTTTATTGTCGTATGCAGAGAGAACTAGTTGCACTCTACAGTGAACTTTTGTGGTGTGCGGATCGAAATATTGATACTTCAATTCCAAACTTTTCTATTCTAGGCTCAACTCTTATATCAAAAGACTGATATGTAAACTCAGTCAATTGGGGTAAATGTGTATTTTATTACTGGGATTTATAGTTTTGTGGAGTGGTGTGGACGAAACCATCTGAAACTTAATGTCACAAAGAATAAGATGGTGGACATTGGTCGTGGATTTTGTGAAGCTAAGGACCATCTGAACCCAGTCAACATTAATGGTATTAAGCTGAACATTGTGGATGATTACAATTATCTGGACAATAAGTTGGACTGGACTAAAATCACTGGTGCTTTGTACAAGACCGGTCAGAGCCCCCTGTATTTTCTCAGGAGACTCAGATCTTTCAACGTCTGCGGAACAATGTAGCATATGTTTTATTACTTGGTGGTGGCTAGCGTCATCTTCTAGGCTGTAGTGTGCTGCGGCAGCAGGGTGAAGGCAGCTGATGCCAAAAGACTCAAAAAGCTCATCAAGCAAGCTGGCTCTGTCCTTGGAGTCGACCTGGAGTCTTTGGTGGTGTCAGAAAGGAGGATTCTGAGAAAACTACTCAGAATAATAGGCAATGCTTCTCACCCACAGTTTGTCACCCTGGAGTGATATCAGAGCACCTTCAGCCGTAGACTGAGACCTACGAGGAGCACCACAGAACACCACAGGAGGTCTTTTCTACCAGTGGCCATCAAACTTTATAACTCCTCCCCCTTCTGTAGAAAGGACAGCTGATACAAGGGATGCTGACAACAGTAGTATCTATATCATGTGCATTATCACCTCTTAATATCATATGCAATACTATTCCTCATTATTATTACCATTTGATATTATTCTTATTTAATATGTGCATTATCATGTTGATTATCAGGTGCAATATTACTTTGTTTTTACTACCTTCATGTCTTTGCCAATACTACTTTTTCTATTTTAGTTTATATTTAGTTTATTCTTAGACTTGACGTATTTTACTTCTATTGTATTGTGTTAGGCACTTTTTGCTTTTAACTCCTTAAATACTTTATATTTTGCATATTTTACTAATATTGAATACTTTACTGTCTTAAACTGGGCTCAGTGTGTGACCCTGACCTGTGGAACCCAGGGGTTGTTACTGTTTTTTGTATTTGTACCGTAGATTTTTGTTGCAATCTCAGGCACCACAATTTCCTTCGGGATTCAAGTTCTGTTCTATTCTATTCTATTCTATTCTATTCTATTCTATTCTATTCTATTCTATTCTATTCTAAATAATACCTGGTTGATAGGAACTACTTCTCCTTCCATCTTTCATAGTCAAATGTGTTTTACGGTGCTCTAAATGCTTCAGGTGCCACTGACAGAGACTTGATATTGATGATGGTTGACTGGAAAGCAGTCGTGTGGAGTTTTTACAGTCCTCAGAACAGCAGCAACACTATATGTGATGTGTGTGGGAGGACTTTGTGGTACTGTGGCAACACCACAAACCTTGTTAAGCATCTGAGATATTATCAAACAAGACAGAATATGATGAAGTTATGCAGCAGCGGTCTAAAGAAGAGGAGAAGAAAGGTGCTGCTTGGGAGCGATACACTTCAATCTTCAATGCAATGCAATATCTAGAGATGGTGTAGATATTGCCAATGTTTATCACTGTCACTGAATGTTTGAAAGTATTTCCCTTCTGTCTAAGCTTCAGTTTGTGTGCTTCAAGCAATTGGAGTTACCTACACTCTCAAGACTACGAACTATCATTTTTTAGTAAAGATTATTCTTTGGACTTTCCTTAACTTTATTGGACAGAGACAGTGAGAGGCAGACGGCAGATGGGGGAAAAGAGTGGTTATGTCATTCATTGGGCTGGAATCAAATGGGCACCAATTATAACCATGTGGTCATGTCGGATGTGCTGTATGCTCATCTACCCAGGCCCTCCACGGGATGTGGATGTTGTAATATCCCCTATACAAGCCTGGATTTTACTTGGTATCAGACTGGAAAGGAAATCAGTGGTATTGCACATAGCTAGTGAAATTTTTGCCTGCTGTCCTCTCTGATTGGCACACAGTGAAAATGAAAAGTGATAGAGTGCAGCAGGAAGGAATCCTGACACCCTGAAACAAGTAAGCATTTTTGCACACTGGATCCATCCCTTCCTTCTGGCGATCACATTTATGCCTCAAAAATTGTAAAAGTGGTGTCCATCTGTGAAGATTATCTTGCTGAAGAAAACATGGAAGTATCAAACTATTTTCTGTAATTGTCCAAAATCCAATCAAAAATTTCCATAGGCTTTTTGTCCAGGGAACAAGGCCAGTGCCAATTTCCAGATTAACCTACAAAAAAAACGTCATCCCTGCAGCAGGTAGACAGTGACAGGTCAAACACGAGTGAGGTTAGTTTGATAATCAGCAGCTGGACACTCTCTAACCAACAGAGTCTGCACCAACCCTCATCATATTCCCTTGTCTTGTGATGTTACTGCACTACCAACAAAAACAAATATTTGTGTATTTGTTTGAAATCTATATCTATATGTCTAAATCAGCTTGTCCAGTAGGGGTAGAGATGTTTGGCCATTACCATGTTGAATGGCTACTATTGAGCTGTTTGTAGCTGTGAGAGTGACACTGTAGACCCCACAACAGGTATGTCAAAGTAACAATAAGCGGCAGTGATGCAAGAGCTGTAATTAGTAATAGTTTATTTTCAGTTATTCTGCTGATCAATGAATTGTTTAGTCTGTAAAATATAGAAAAAAGTAAAAAAAAATGCTCATTACAAATTCCCAAAGCCCAAAGCAATTTTTTCAAATTACCTTTTTTGTCCATCCAAGAAAAGCAGGATATCCTCACATTTAAGGACTGGGTCTGGCAAATGTTTGACGTTTCTGTTTGATAAAAAAATCTTAAGATTGACTAATTGATTAATTGACCAGTCACTGCAACTTTAAGTGAAAGCTTAATGTTCCTTCCTACCAGTTTTAGTTTTGAAAGGCAAACATATAGCAACATGTTAGCATTGTCATTGTGAGCATGTTGGCTTACTGATGATAGCATTTAGGTTTATAAGGACAGGTTTGTACTGCCTGTCTGTAGACTCTCGTCTTGTAACCGTACTTTAGATCCACACTCAGTAGTTTGAAGAGATCTGTGTCTGTTTACATGTATCTTTGTTAACTAAAGTCCAACTCAAGGAGAGAGATATGAGATAATGTTTCTCTGGGAAGCTGCTGGATGTTGTTCACACACTGAAACACTCAGGTTTCCGTAAGTGTTCATATCACCTTTGGCAGAAGCTGTTTGAACTAAACAATGTCTGTGGGCACAGTGGGTATGAATGCAGTATGTTTGCTTTGTACTTGTTTCATTTGGACATTTGAATGTGAATTCGATGTTGAATTTGCCTGTGTCCAAGAGTACAGGTCAGCAATGTGTGTGTGTGCGTGTTCCACCACAGAGTGTTGTTTCCTGTGAGTGAACTTGACTAAGAAGACGTTATCTGTGGAATGACTGGAACAGGGAGTGATGGTTTACAAGCTGCTTCCTGCTGCAGAATCCCCTTTTCCCTTAGCTTCCACCTCACCACTCCCTGTGTCCTGCGGCAAACACAAGACCACAACCACTGTTTGGACTAAAACAAAGATACACAGTGCTCACTTTATTCCACTGAACCACTGTTGCCTGGGGCCCTCAATTTATCAAATGTTCATAACATAAACTCTGATCCTTGTGAGAGAGCATGTCATCATTATCAGCAGTGGAATCTGAAGCTGACAGCGGGTTGTGAACAAAGTGTCCGTATTCACTGTGTATAAATTAGCCTGCTTCATGTAGGCCTGTGCTTCTGGTGAATCCTGTTGACACACAAGTTGCTGTGTTCCACTCTATACTGCCTGTATAACACTCCTGTGATAGGAGTCACCACACCTGCACAACTTGCCATGTGTGTGTCATATGAAAATAAAGGGCTGGTGAGTCATGTTTTCACAGCTCATCCAGTTTAGAAATTAGCAATGAAATCACCACCTACAGTGCTAAATACAACTGGACAGCTTCTGTGGCAACATACACACACACCACTGTGTTGTTTACATACTGAAGTTGTTGACAATGACAAAATTGGCATATTTGTCATTATTTTTTTATTAGATTTGACCGCTTGAAACACTTGACATTAAGTATTTCAATTACATATATTTTCCATCCAATTGTATTCCATAAGTTCCATGTAAGGGGTCACATTTAATTCAAAGTTTTTTCCATCATGTTGAATTAATGTTTTAATGTGTTAATGTTTTATTAAAATACAATAACTACATATGTGATTTGTTACAGGAGAAAGAATAAGCAGTTTGAAATGCATTACTTTTATATATAACACTTGAATAATAAACAATTGAAAAACACATTATGTTGATGTAGAAGTTCCCCTTAACTTTATATGTAATAACCAAACAAACACAAAAGGTTTATGTGTTTATTATATATTGAAGTCTGCATTGATTTAAAGGAGACCTATTATGCTTTTTAGTTTTTTTCCTTTCTTAAAGAGACGAGCAGAGCATTTCAGACAGAGGGGGAATACAGTGTTGCAGCAGTGGACAGTATGAGAAAACATGTTTTTTTTTAGCATTAAAGCATGTAAACCTATTCTAGTAAATCAGATCTTGATTAATGGATTATTCACGTTGAAACTTAAAACCACCTCGAAAATCAAAGTAAAATATTGAAATTACAGGCTAATCCAACTTGTGGGAATTTTATCACAGCAACTCCAGTGTGTGTGTGTGTGTGTGTGTGTGTGTGTGTGATATCATCAGTGTCTTTTCTCCTCTCTCACAGTCCTTAAACATAACAAACATAAAGATGATAGAAGGAACCGAGCCCTCTGGCATAACATGATGTCATACACATATTTTAGGGAGACATTTTTCCTTTTTTTTATCAGTGAGGGTAGGCTAAATAACCGTTGTGAAGGTTAAAAAGTTCAGTTTGTGTTGAAACAGAGGATTTATTGCTGGAATGTTAGATAAGACTGCATTAGTTTTATCTAGGTGTACATAATAAACTGACAGTGTGTTTAGACTGAAGTGTATTTAGATATTGGAGAAATTTCACTGCGCAAATATGAGGGATAAACGCAACAAGTTGTGTGTACAGTGATAGTAATGGATGATGTGGGGGGTCCTTTACAATATCCGACTTGGGTATTAGCCTGCTGATGCCATGGCCTCTTGCCAACAAAATCCCATATTTCCCTTACGAGAAGTAGAGCTGATGAAATGTGCTAATGTGCATATGAAAAGAGATTACATTTGGGGATACTGTCGGGTGGTGGAAAGAGCACTTCTGCAGTAGAGGCAGAGTCTGAAGACTTGGGAACACTCGTACTTATCACTGGCAGAGGTCGCTGGGGTGGTCAAGAAGCTCCTCAGCAGCAAGGCACTAGGGGTGGATTAGATTTGCCCTGAGAGGCTGAAGGCTCTGGACATTGTTGGGCTGTCCTGGTTGACACGCCTCTACAGTGTCACGTGGAGGTCTGGAACAGCACCTTTAGAGTGGCAGACTGGGGTGGTGGTTCCCATCTTTAAGAAGGGGTAAAGTGTAAAGTGGTCTGGATGAGGGTCAGGTCCTCAAAGTCTGAGCCATGTTTCTTTGCCAGAAAACGGTGGATTGCCCCCTCCGGTTGAGGGTTGATCTCCTGCCCAAAGCGAAGGAGTCTAAGTATCTTGGGGTCTTGTACACAAGTAATTGGGAAATGGAGTGTGAGATTGACAGGCGGTTTAGTGCGGCATCAGCAGTATTGCGGGTGCTGCGCCGGACTGTCGTGGTGAAGATGGACCTGAGCCCATATGTGAAGCTCTTGATTTACCAGTCTATCTACGTTCTGACCCTCACCTATGGCCACGAGCTGTGGGTAGTGACCGAAAGAACGAGATCGAGAAGGATGTCTGGATTACCTTCTAAGCCTGCTGCCTCTGTGACCCAACGCTGGATAAGCAGTAGAAAATGGATGGATGGGATGGATGGATGTTTTCCCCAAATAGAGAAAGAGAGAGTCGGGGTGTTGGGAGTGATACACATATACAATTTACTTGTAACTGTTCCCTCTGACGTGGTAGTCCGCTGTGTTTAGCACTACAGTGCATCTCCCTTTGTCTGCCAGCAAGATGGTGATGTTCCGGTCTCTTTTGAGTGATGCCAGGGCCTTCCTTTCCTCAGTAGTGTGGTTGGAGGGGGTGCTTTTGCATTAGCAAGAGCGGCTGATACCTTCAACCGTAGCTGTTCTGCCTCTGTGTCTGCCAACTTGTTGCTGATGGCTGACTCTGTTGCTGTGATGAGATCTACTACTGGTATCTGTTTTGGAGCTACTGCAAAGTGCAGTCCTTTGGCAAGGACATCCTACTCTGGTTGGGTGAGCACTCTATTGGACAACTTTTTCACCCATCTCTCTTGTATGTCGGGATGTGCTGTGTTGTTGATGTCCTTATTTTTCCAGGTGAGGGCTTCAGGGTTGTTCAGGGGTCAGTCTGCCAGTGTCTAAAAAGGGCTTCATGAGCCAACTCTGCATTGGGTACACTGGGCCACTGATCAGGTAATGTCCAACATCACAGACAGACATGGTCACTTTGTTTGGACTAAGTAATTCCCCATCACTTAGGACATTAATCATTAATGTATTAGATTTGTAACTTACAAATCTAATACATTAATGATTAATTGTGATGATTAATTAATTAATTAATTAATTGTGAAAGAATACCTTTGGGGACTTAAGATGGTTCTTACAAATTGTAAGAACCATCTTAAGTCCCCAAAGGTATTCTTTCTTTATTCTTGCATACACAAATTGTTTGTCTCGATGTAAACCCTCTATTTTATGTGCATTAACAAAACCACTGGAATACAGAATCATTTTCCTGACATATACAATACAACTTTTGAGCAGCTCCATACACTACATTTGTATAACCACAATAACAAAAAAATCTATTTTGTCTCTAACACTATTGCAGTAAATAACTTAAGTTGTTACGAAAAATAGAACACATTATGTAACTGCATTTGCATGGTGCTTGGGGCTCTATTTAATCTGATGAATCACTTCATTCAAATTGAGGATTTTGTTCCAGGATGTTTCCTGTTATTCTATTCTGTTCTGTTCTGTTCTGTTTGTTGAATAAAAATAATGTCCAGTTACATTGCACAACAATTCCAAACTGGGTTTCAACATACTGAAATGAAGCAGCAAATGACAGTCTGTAAATGATCTCCAGCATAACAGCATAAAAATGTAATCAAAAATTTTGATTATAACCTTATGTTCCAATACAACTAGCATTAAAAAGAGTATCCAAAAATACTGTGGAGGACCACATCCAAATATTCAATTTAGCTGCTTACACAGACAACAGTAGCTCCAGTCCCACTGTCCTCTTGTACAACACGTCTCACAAAAGCAGTCAGATGTGGTCTTATCTCCTAATGGGTGTTAAGTTATCTGAGTTTGGCTAGCTGAAAGTATAAACATGAATGAATATGTGAGTGGAATAGATTTGGCTGCTGCTGTACTGATGAGTCTTCATCCCCGGTCATCTCTCTCTCTCTCTCTCTCTCTCTCTCACACACACACACACACACACACACACACACACACACACACACACACACATACACACACACAGAGAGAGAGTCAGAAGTGCAGGTGCAGCGAGAGGAGAATGTATAAATAGCAGCAGCATCATTTATCATTGTGTAGAAGCTGTGTAGCTTCCTTGGTGAGTCAGGTAGCTGCAGCCTCCAGCTCTGCACTCAGTTCTGTCATTGTGCTTCTGACTGCTGCAATCATTTACAACCCTCCACACTGTTGCTCTGTCATCAGGAAGCCCCTGAGCTGTTACAGGAGCCTTCGACTGGAACAGATTTGTATTACAGAAAAACACTGGCCAGTCATTTAGATTTGCTTTGCTCACAAGCCAGCCTTGTTTGATTTGTCATACTTGAGGATGAACACACTATGAAGATGGAATACTGGAAATATTGCAGTAGTTTCTAGTTTCAGGTGATTATTATACAAAAATGGAAGCATAATGATAAATATTACATTCCATTTCTGCATATAAGATCCTCATTAATCCTACGCACTGGACCTTTTAAGGTGTGATGCCTTTAAAAGAAACAATCCTTACACAATGATGTGAACTTAATGTATTTTGGGGAGGAGATGCTGATATTTGAGATGTTAAACATTAGGTAACAATAATTTGGCTGATATAATTTTTTTTAACATAAAGACCAATTTAGTTATGAGCTGTTGAACCAAAGAGTAATTTAATTTTCTATAATAATAAAATGTCCACAACAGGTACATTCACAAAAAAGGATGAAGGTAGTAGTAGTTAAAAAAAGAAAATGTTTTAGTGTAGCAGAGATGTGTACCAGAGAGCCAAGGTTTACATTCCAACTGATCACCTGAGCAGCTCATTTAACCGTAACCTTCATCCCTCTACCTAAAAGAGAGCTGATCAATAGGTGGAATGAGAGCCTGCAGACCTTTGCTGTTGGGAACTACTGGTCCGCACTCTTTCAACTAATGTATTGTTGCTTGATTTTTAATAATCTCAAGAGCATGAATCCTTGTAATGCTAGTGAGCTCATGAGCTCCTGTTCTTTCCCATAGCAGCACCTTCAGAACAACCCTAAGTGAGGAATGCCTCTAGAGAGACTCCAGATTTAGCTTTGTTTTCACTTTGAGCTCTTTTCATCCCCATAAGTTTCAATAATATTTTGTTCAGTCTACATTTGCTGCTGTCATTATATAGTGGTTCCCACTCCCACTGTTATGTAAATCAGATATGGTTACCATGTGCATTATGATAATGATCATGAATAGATTCCTTAATAGTAAGCAGGTCAGATGACAGCATAATGAAGACTGAATTAATGAGAATACCAAATGAGATTAAACAGACAAACCCCAGAAAGACGGATGGCAGACCAAATAAAGAAGTGTGTGTTGTAGACAGTAGCTCTTCAGAGAAGCTCATTGTTTAAACACAACTCCACCATGAGACACAAGCCCATTCACACTGCCCTTTCAGTGCGGGAATCATGCACCGGAGAGGGGGGACGGTTTCGCTGCGGTTCTGATCCGTCTCAAGAGGTAGTATCAGAGCCGTAGCAGAGGTGAGCCGGCGTCTATGTGAATTGAAAAGCCAGAGGAGCGGATCAGGGGTGTGTCGGTCTGATGATGTTCACAGTCTGACAGCTAAACAGATTCTTCACTCATCAAAGAAAGAGAAATGACCCACACTTCAACCCACAAAGCAAAGTTACAGGGCCAAACAACAGTAATGTGGTAACTGGTAGTGTCTTTGGCAAAACCCAGGTCTATGTGGAAAAGTGTCTGTCATCCTGTCTGTCCTACCGACTCTTCATCACATTTCTGCTCGAAAAACTGCATCCGTGACTATTATAAATAGTCGGCGGATATGTGTTTAGATTAACAGGTGGACACCGGGGGACGCGTTGAAAAAAACACACGGATGTCAACTTATGTGTGTACTGTCACACCTCTTTTGGTTCCACAAGGCCGGCATGCTGTATGAAATGACACACTGGAGCGGCTTTAAGCCGGTCCGTTGTAGCCCTTTGACCAGCAGTGGAAGACATGAAATTGTTGCGCACTCCTGTCCACTAAGGTAAAGGGTAGCACATTCAAAAAGCTGCAACCCCTGTGTCTGCTCTTCAAGCAGCACCCACTGATCTGACTTTAAGTCATAGTAGTGTTTGCTCCTTAAAGTTACCTCAAGATTGGATAGAGCGGGAGTAACTGGCCAGCGCTGTCACGCCTCTTTTGGTTCCACAAGGCCGGCATGCTGTATGAAATGACACACTGGAGCGGCTTTAAGCCGGCGCAGCTTGGTTCAGTGTGAACAAACCAAAGGCGGCATTAAGGCGAGCTTTGTGGCGACAATGCAGAGTCTCTGTGTGAAAAAGACTAGACTTTGGTGCTACAGGGGGGACACGGGAGAATGATAAGTTAGCAAAATGACCATTACACAATGTGAGAAATTAAGAAACTGAACATTTCAAACCGGTTTGTCCATCATCACACATGAACAAAAACATACAGAAATCACTGTTTTTTTATACAAGTGCAGTGTTCAACACTTTTGATAAAATGGTTCACTGTCTTGATTTGCCAGGGAACAACTAGCATGTCAACACCATCTTATCATCTCTTCCCCTGTAGCTGACAACATAGCCTCCAAGAATAGCCTCTGAAGAATAGCCCCTCATTGCCTCTGAAATTGATTTAAAAAACATTATTTACACCCTTTTTAAAGCTGAAATCATCACTACAGCTGCTAAGCTAAAAGTGTTAGTATGCATCCTGTATGAAGTGGGTGCAAGAGGGTGTAAATAAAAATAACATATTTACAAATCAATTTCGGATCTCAGGGCTTCTGGCAACTTGGATTACCCCGGACGCGCTGTATGGAACCATTTTATTTATTTATTTTTTTTCAGTTGTTTTTAACATTTTAAAACAAGTCCTATCGGTCAGGCTCTAGTTTGATTATGTAATGCAAAAGCAATGATTCAGAACATGCATGCATTGATTTTTGCATGATTTTGAAAAAAAAAACATACTGGCTAATTCATCAAAGTAACAATCCACAAATTAATAAGATTATTAAAATATAATATTTTGTTAGTTGCAGTATAACTATTAATCACTTATGTAGTTATCCTCAGGCCGACTAGCATGGCGATAGACTTAAACACCAGAGCAGTCCCCTACTGATTTGTTAAAAAGACTCAATTAGTGGAGCAGTTTTCGAAACTACTCCCTCTGTCCTATAATGTGCAGAGGAAGAGAGGGAGGAAGTGAGGGAGAAGGCTTTCATTAAAATGAAAGTTTAATCTTCAAAGAGGAGATGAGAGGCTGAAGCACCAAGGGATTCCCTATCACACACTGTGACCTTTCCAACCCACATCAGTACAGGAAAGGACAAGTCAGCTGCAGCAGAGACTGCTGGACAAGCTAAGGAGGAAGCAGATAGAGGAAAAGACTGAGAGGACTGTGGACTGTGTACATGAAGGCACTGTGCATGAAATATCTGCATACACTGAAAAAATGCTGCTGATACAAAAGATAAATAAAAAATCCAATATCCATTTTTTCTGTCAGAATTTAAAACAGAGGACAGGCAAAGTAGCAACAATAAAATGTAACAAACCTACATCAGTTTTCCCGATATCAAATAAATCAAAACAATCCTCCATCTAAATTCAGAAGAAATAAATGAGATGGCAAGAATAGAAAAGTGCATTCTGTGCTCTGTGCCTTCTATGGTCTACACTCTGTTGCAAAAGAGGAAGGTCAGTCTGCACATGGTCTTCTGAGAGGCTTGCTCTCTTCCGAGAGCAGATATTTCCTGCTGCAGAGAAGATACGCTCTGACCGGGTGGATGTTGCAGGATTGCACAGAAAAACTCTTGACAGCTTTGATAGTGTGGGAAAACACCCCTCATTTTCCGTCGGACCGTTGTAGCCCTTTGACCAGCAGTGGAAGACATGAAATTGTTGCGCACTCCTGTCCACTAAGGTAAAGGGTAGCACATTCAAAAAGCTGCAACCCCTGTGTCTGCTCTTCAAGCAGCACCCACTGATCTGACTTTAAGTCATAGTAGTGTTTGCTCCTTAAAGTTACCTCAAGATTGGATAGAGCGGGAGTAACTGGCCAGCGCTGTTCCAGGAGTCTCTCTACCATGTAGTATGTGCTGTTCCATCAAGTACTGACATCTTGGATCGCTTATGTTGTGGTGTGCTCATTTTCTGCTGTTTCACCTTCAGTTTTGTATTGGCCAGCATCCTGAAATGTTCTACTAAGATTCCCTACAGCTCTATTGATGCTGGGCTCTTTGAGGGCACTGTTAACTATGAGCTGGAGTGTGTGCCCAGTGCAGCAGATAGAGGCCCAACCGTGTTTTTCTTCCAACATTCTCATTGCTGCCACCATATTGGATCCACTGTCATGAACTACTGCTTTTATTTTGGTAGGCAAGATGTCAAATTTTGCTACCACCTCCTCCAGCCATGTCATTATGTTTGCACCACAATGCCTCTCCTAAAGAGGCATGGTGGCAAGGTTTAAAGTCTTTATTTGCTAATCTTTAGTGATGAAATGGCAGGACATACCAAGGTATGCCTCTGTTGCACGACTTGATTAGCCACAAGCCAGTTTTGATATACTTTAAAATGAGAGAAGGATCCTTATCTATGTTTTTAACATATGTTAAAACCAGTTTGAGGCTAATCAAGCCATAGCTATTTAGCTGGAATAGGTGACTTGTTTAGCTAGCTAGCTAGCTCTATGCTAATGTCCGCCTAACATAGTAAAACTGTATTCCACACTATGATGGTTAAACTTTGCAGTTAATCCACGGTTCACAACATGCGTGCCAAACTGTTGTGGGGTACCGGTACAGATCATGGATTAACTACGGTCCACTACACCACAAACATTAACATTAGCTAGCTAATCAGCTTACAGAGGTGAGCTTTCATCATCCAGAGTTCCAACGTGCCTCCTCTTCAGATGCTCCAGCATAACTGATGTGCTCCCATGCAAGGTCAGCTTTGCAAATACTGCAGTTCATACGTTTTTTTGGCCGAGTAAAGAGTGAAATGCTCTCACACTTTTGATGATTTTGGTTGAGAGGGTGTTGCCATGTTGCCAAATTGTTAACTTTACTCCGATCCAGTAAGCGGGGTGATGCCTACATGTCAGAGCCTGCACGAAAAACATACCTGATGGCGTCCCCAACTAATCGACAGTTGAATTCATTGGCAACTAATTTGGTCATTGATTTTTGTCAACTACGCCGATTATTCATTGTACCACTACTCATAATACCCACAAAATCCACAGCATAGCAGTGATATCGTAATGATATGTATTCAGCCAATCACATATCTCTTCAAGACTTTCTAGTGCCCCCTAGAGCCTGTACTGTTCATTGCAGCCAGTATATAAAAGTGTTGACCTGAACAAACAAAATACTTTCTTTCTATTCCAGTTTGCGCTGTTCTTTGAAGGGAGTAGTACAAACCTCTGTATGAGATCTTTAGTTTTTTGGCCAGTTCATGGAATAGCCTTTTTCTCAGAGCAAGACTGACGAGTCCTAACCACAAATGCTTATTGGTCCAGACATTAAACCAGCCTAAGGAAGGCCAATTTATTGTTTCCTTAATCAGCACAACAGTTTCCAGCTGTGCTGAAAGGATTGCACAGGGGTTTTCTAATGATCAATTTGCCTTTTAACACAGTAAACTTGGATTAGACAACACAATTAAAATCAGCCATTTCCTGTATAAATAGTCATATACCACATTTAGTGATGTAAAGACTATATTTCTGATCAATTTAATGTTATTTTAATTGAATAAAATTGTGCTTTTGTTTTAACCTACAACTCAGATCTGTCCATAGTAAAGTACAGCATACAGTATGTGCAGCTGGACTCAATACTGATAATGTATGTCAGAACATTTACACACACGAGGGCAGCGGTACAGTTATTCACTGTAGATCATGTACATTCTGAAATACACCCACCCAAAAACCACACAGACCTAACCCAGCAGAAACCAACAGAGGGAGAGAGAGATGGTGTAAATGAAGGCAACTGTTGTAGGAACACATCTTAACTGAGGCCATAAAACAGCAACGTCAATCATTGTCTTTTGACTGGTGTCAACACGGTTCAACCCAGACAGCCTGTGCGTGTGATATGCTAATATACACTTCTATAAACAGGGAGTAGGTCAGGATATACACATATCTAATGATGCATGAGAGCTTTGAAGTAGAAATGCAGCTGTAGGCACAGAGTAGCTCTGAGACAAAAAAAACACTACGCACTGCCCACAGTCCAGACTCTGTGTGAACGTGCACAGACTGAGCTGGCTCTGAACTTGTCAGTGGGGCTGAACAGGTCTGACAGCTGCTGAAGTAAGGCCTGATATACAGGGAGCAGGTCATTCTAGCTCAATAAACTGCAGCAAGCTGAAGGTAAAGGTCATCCTGCAGGGTGCTAACTGTGAAATAATGAAAGGTTCAGTGCCCAGAGATACATTATCATGTAACCCTGTTCAAGGAAAAATCTGACATTTAGAAAAACTGACACTTTTATGCTGTCATGTGAGAATATTGTGTGACAATTTCATCTCTATGGTTCTAGTGGAGAATGAGTCTGGAATAGGGTTTAATACCAACTGAGATCCCAGTATTTAAGGGATTCTCCCCAAAATCTACCCCCTTCTCCCTGGAAAAAATAGAAACTCAGCAATGCTTTGACTTATTTTGTACTTTAACCATGTTGTTCTTCATTTTCTCTCCCTTCATTTAACAAAGTATGTAAGCTCCTCAGATGTCAGAGGTCAAAACAAAAGCAGCTGTTGAAGAGCCTGTCTCAATAAAATACAGTCTAAAATTGGTATACTTCTGATTTTAACTCTGATGCTATCTGATCATAGAAAAGGTAAACAAGAATGTGAACAGACATTTTATGCAAGCTTTAGTACTTCACAGTTTTTGATATTCAGTGCTGTGAACGCATTTCTGTTGGCATCACAAAGTACTGAATAATGCTCAAAACACAAAAACAACACACTGAAGTAAGTACATGAGAAGAATTCCTTTCCTGCCACTGCATGCAGTAATAAGCTCAGGGTCAGCACTACAAAGACCCTTGAATATGACCAACTGGATTTATTAAAAATAAGAGAGGATATGGTGAAAAACAGCGCATCAGATGATGGGGATTCTCCGATATATATGCTGAACGTCGGTATCAGCCAATATTCACCTTGTTGACTGCTATCTGCCTATGTGACAGAAGATGACATTCAGTAGCTGTTGTTTATCTGGTACATTCATGTGCTCCTCACTTGTGATGTCCCTGCCATCAGTTTGTAAGGCTGTGTAAGTACTAAAAAATTATAATCATTAGCTGTTTAGCATGGTGAAAAGGCCTCTGAGGCAGTTAAAAAAAATATATTTTTTTTTCATGGGAAAGAAGGTTATATTAAAGGTTGTTTCATGAATTTGTATAATCCAATCTTTCAAACACAGTGATGAAGGGCTGAGCATTCAGATATTTTTGGAATATAGATTTATTTGTGTCCCTTGCACAAACGGGAGAATAAATAGCAACAAAAACAAAATTAACAACAAAAAAAAAGCATCCCTATCAGATGACTGTGTATTGTTGGCATTGTGCTTTCTCATGTCAAATAATCTTTACTTTTAAAAGGAATTGTTTGACTAGAAATATAAGTATTTATAAGGTATAAGTATATGAAATCAGAAATAAATACAATTTATAGTATGCATTTCTGTGTTTTAAATAAAGAATCCTGGAAAAGTAAAAATATGTTCCTGGGAAGTAATAGTTAGTGTAATAGACACTAGTCCTGAAAGTGCTAAGCTTATATCAAACTCTAGAGAAAAAGAGAAGAACTGCTATCCCAGCTGAACTGAAAAGTTTAAAACAACAAATCCATTAAAATCTTAAATGCACCAAATTCATCTAAGACTGGGCAACACTGCTCTGAAGACAGGACTTCAGAGAGGCAGCTGCAGTCACTGGTCAACCAAGAGCTCCAAAGCTCTTAAATTACAATGTTGTGTATTTCACAATCATTTCATCAAGAGCCGAGTGCTATATCAGCATGGCCAACACCATCTGCCGATAAAAGATGTCACAATCAGCCTAACAATAATAATAATAATAATAATAATAATAATAATAGTAATAGTAATAATAATGTAATAACAATGCAATTTATTCACACTTTTATATATTGTTTTTCATTTTTTTTCTTTCCGTTGTTTGTTGTTATATTAAAGAAACAAACTGTTATCAAGGCCAATGTCAGGCTGAAACAATGGCAATTTGCCAGTTCAATTGAGTATTGTCAGAGCATTACATAGATGTGTGTCTCAGCTGCCCATAAGTGTGAGCTGCTCTAAGTACAATCACATTCTTAGGTTGACAACAATGGAGATATTGTGACATTACAAACACTGACCTGAAAACACACAGTGCATCCACACAGGCATGCACACTCTAACCCACACACACTGACACACAAACACAGAATTATGTGCACAAGGTCATGGGAACCAGTTCCATCCAGCCAGCAGTCAGCTGGAGCACACAAATGCACAAAACACACAATACCAGTAGTGAGTCAGTTCAAACACTGCTGACAAGTGTCAGGTCTACATCTACACTCTCTTAACAGTTTGGTCCTACATCAGTATAATGTAAAATGATATCAAAAATGATATGAAAATTATATAAAATTAACATTTGGGAACATTGGGGAATATAAATTAATATAGATAGCTATCTGGTGATCAGGTAGAAACTGTGAGAAAGAAACAAAGGTCTGAGATTAATTTTTGAGGATGAACCACACCAGTGTTTTGGCTTGTTTTGGCCAAACAAATCACATAATTTAAGATTACTGCTGACTGTTATCTAAATTATGGCAAAGTAGTTTGGATTTTTGAGAGTTGTATCGACTTCACATTGTTTCCATTTGTTTTAGTATACTACGCAAATCAGCCAGTGGCATGGTGGTGCAAGCAAGGTTCAGTCAATTAATCTTGTTTTGAGTTAAAAGTTAAAACGTCCTCGAAGTTTAGACGTAAAGGGACAGTTCATCCCAAAATCAAAAACTATTTTTTCTTCTTGCCTGTAGTGCGTTTGTTTTGTTTTGTTTTGGTGTGAAATTTCGCATCAAGCAAGCTTTCGTGTGAGTTTAAGATATTGAACTCAAGCAAAATATCCTCACAACACTGTGTTGGGAAAGCCGTTGACGTTCACACTGACGTCATGACATTCACATCGCTGATGCCTGGATATTGAACATGAACAACAATGGAGGAGAGGATAATAATCACTAATCGTGACCGTTTGTGGACACCCAGAGTTGTACGATAACACATCTACTCATACCGAGATAGGACAAATAAGGAACTGCTGTGGAGGGAGGTGATCGAGAAAGTAAGACTACCTGGTACGTTTTGGAGATATGATTCAGCACAGCACAGCACAGCATAGCTCTGCTCGATCCAAATTCCATTCAGTGAACAAGCATTAAAAAGTTATTTGCTTGTCATCTGGCTGACAGACCTGACGAAGCATGAATTCAGGCTTTTTACAAGAAGGCATTATGATGATGTTATTTTGGTGTCCTTCTGATCCATTTATTGCAGTCAGATCACAGAGAAATGTCTTTGTTTGAAATTCATGAAGCATGCCACTGGGGCTGCGTGTTTGCGTTTTTTTTTATTTGCATTACCCATGTGAGTGGACGTGATTAAAAATTAAGAACGCCGCGATCAAACAAGGGTGAGTGAATGCAACACAAATATTTACTTCTTGTTTGGTCTGAACGCAACATACGTCTCAACATCTGAAACATGTACCCACTGACTGTTTATAATAATATGGATGCTGTTATAATGCGTTGTGATTGAGATCCTGACCCAGCATGCATCCTGGAAAGTTACAAAGTTACGTTTTTTGCTCTAAATGACAAAATTACATAATCACCATCAGTAAACAGGACGCTGTCTGACTCTCTTACTCACGGGGAGGGATGCTGTTTTCCGTGGGAAACTGAAGTCTGGGTGTGAAGGAAGGTGCAGTGGAACAGTGGAAGGTGACAAAGACGTGAGTTAAAGTTTTTTGCTCGGAATCACGTCACATAATCACCGCCATTCAACTGTGGGAGCCACCTGGCTCTGCTGCCGGGGACAGACGCTGTTTTTTGGGTAGAAATGTGACAAAGAGTCGGTAGGACAGACAGGATGACAGAGGTTTTTCCACGTATAACTGCGGTATTATTTTCCTCATATAAGTTGCCAAAGACACTACCAGTTACCACATTACTGTTGTTTGGTCCTGTAACGTTGCTTTGTGTGATGAAGTGTGGGACATTTCTCTTTTATTTGATGAATGAAGGATCTGTTTAGCTGTCAGACTGTGAACACCATCAGACCGACACACCCCTGTCCCCCGCTGATGGCTTTTCCATTCCCACGGAAGCCGTCTCACCTCTGTTGTGGCTTTGTTACTAGCGTCACACTACCAAAATGATCTATGTCCTGAGGGTAGCAACAGAGAAATAGCTGTGCTTGTTATTGTGCCATTAAAATGAATCTCATCTAATCTGACCTCAGATTCAAGTTCTCACGCTCAGCCATAATTTGTTCTACTTCTCCAGTAGTCTCATTGATTGTAAACTTGTGTGAACCTTCTGAGCTCCAAGGAAGCTCCAAGGAAGTAGTATTATAAAAATGGATGTATTTACAAGCTGACATTTGTTTGTCTATATGGCAAAATACACTGCCTGGCCCAAACAAAAGTTTTTATTTAATTTAACTTAGCAAATAGGTCAGAGCCTTCCTGGATTATTACTGCAGTGATTAATATGTTTCAGCTGGCAACAAGTTATTAAACCCTAACTGATGCAATGAGGAGCTTCTCATTTCTTAAACAACCATGTCAGAAGACATATCCTGTGGTCCTGGAAAAGATTCAGAAGGGTCAAATTATTGGCCTGCATCAAGCAAAGAAAACAACTAAGGAGACTGCTGAGACTACTAAAATTGGGTTGACGGTGAACCAACCTTTTTTGAGGAAGAAATGTGGTCAGAAAAAAGCTTGAATGATCGTGATTGGAGGTCACTTAAACATTTGGTGAAATCAAATCATAAAAAATCACCAGTAGCACTCACAGCTATGTTTAATAGTGAAAGTAAGAGCACAATGTGAAGAGAACTCAAGGGATTGGGACTAAACAGCTGTGTAGCCTTAAGAAAACCACTTATCAATGAGACTAATCATTCAATTGTGGATCAATGGAAAAGGTTCATGAATGATGGGCGCATCAGGGTAAGAAGAGAGGCAGATGCAGTGATGCACCCATCATGCCTTGTGCCTACTGTACAAGCCTGTGGGGGCAGTGTTATGATCTGGGGTTGATTCAGTTGGTCAGGTCCAGGTTCAGCAATGTTATGTGCCCAAAAAATGAGGTCAGCTGACTTCCTGAATATACTGAATGACCAGGTTTTTCCATCAATTGATTTTTTCTTCCCTGATGGCGCAGGCATAAATTAATGCAACTCTGAAAAAAATATATGTTGTGACATCGCATAAGCTTATCAAAATGTTGCCACGGTGAATGTGTGCCGTTATCAAGGCTAAAGGCTAAATATTAGAGTGTGTGACTTTTTTGGTCGGGCAGTGTATTTTGCCACTGGTACACAGCTGTCTCCACAGCTTCATTAAGCTTCCTTTTGTAGTTCAACATATTTGATTCTCTGAAAAGTTTGAAATACAGATCTAAGAACAAAGCTGTGTAACATTACAACTAAACTCTGCAGTCAACAATCTCTGATTTTTGCTCCTGACTGAACGGGAGCATCAGATACTATGTCGTCTGGGCTTTTAAATCTAGTGTATTTTTACTTTACTTCATCTTTGCTGTATTCAGTCGGGGGGACAGCAGGTCATGCTGAGCAGTTATGTCCTCCTCTTCTTTTCCAGCATATGTTACATGCCCACCACTGTTTGTGGAAAAGTGAAGATACAGCCCTCTCGTTCCACCAACCGTAGTTTCTTTCATCCCATTAGCCTCCTTTCTGTGGCTGTCTGGGGGTCCTTGTTCTTTATTTATAATGGAAAGATGATGTCTGAAATATTTACAACAACAAGGGAAGGGAAGTGTTTCAGTGACATGGGGAAAAAAATAGCAGATGTTGCTCTCTGCTTTAAGGAAGTGGGTCTGTAGAACCAGGGGAAGACAAAGTCAAAATGTCTGAAGGAAAACTGGATCCAGCTCAACAGCAATAATGGCAGATCAGGCAGCATAATCCAGAGTACACATATAGAGGAATAAGTGGTCAGAAGTAATGGAAGAACAGAACGAAGCCATTCATTTCATTTTTATATTTTTAAATACTTTTTTATTTAAAGACTAAATCTAAAAGATTTAGGAATATTGTCCTAAATCTTCTATTCTAAAAACTCAAACAGCACTCGCCCTTGCAAGAAGTCTTGTGTTCTTCCTCCCTCATACAAGCTCAGGTCATCTACCAGGGGCCTGGGAGCTACAGGGTTCCACACAATATCTTAGCTGTTCCTGGGACTGCACTCTTCTGGACAGAGATCTCAGATGTTGTTCCTGGAATCTGCCGGAGCCACTCTCCCAGTCTCTGGGTCACAGCCTCAAATGCTCCCAAACCCACAGGGACCACTGTTGCCTTCACTCTCCACATCGTCTCCAGCTCTTCTTCCAGCCCTTGGTATTTCTTGAGCTTCTCGTGTTGCTTCATCCAGATGTTGCTGTCGCCTGGGATTGCTACATCTATCACCACTGCCTTCTTCTGATGTTTGTCCACCACAACTATGTCCGGTTGGTTAGCCATCACCAGTTTGTCGGTCTGTATCTGGAAGTCCCACAGGATCTTGCCCTGGTCATTCTCCACCACCTTTAGAGGTCTTTCCTATTTCCAGGCCAAATTCAGCACAGATGTTCCTGTACACTATGCCAGCCACTTGGTTATGGTGCTCCATGTGCTCCTGCCTGCATCTTACAACCTGCTGTTATGTACTGGATTTTCTCAGGGGCATGCTTCCTCCTGCTCTTCCTTCTCCTCCTCATGGAGTTTCTGCTGCCTGAGGTATTCAATTAGCAGTTAATCACTTGGGGCCATCTTCCTGATGTACTCATGGATCTTTGTTGTTTCATCCTGGATAGTGGCTTTGACACTAGTCCTCGGCCTCCTTCCTTCCTGTGAGCTCTCCTTTGCATGGATGCTGGAGTACCGTTGGTGCTTCCCCTACCCTCTAATAGCGCTATATGATTTCAACATTTGACGTTAGCTCATACATTTGGCATGCAACATCTTGATAATGCTATGTGTTTCAGGCATAGATACCTCTTGTGACAGCTGTGTTGCTGAACTGCTGCAGCTCAAATAAGTGTGTCCACACAGCGTTGCATCTCCTGCCAGTCCTAACTTTGTCTTTGATAATGATCAGTAGTGAATAAAGCAAATGACTGTGGGTCAGGCCATAAAAATGCTCATTCTGATCAATAGGGGATGGGGTGTGGCTGGGTGAAATAACATAAAGATAATATCTTTAATGAGAAAATATTAATTAGGCTACATAAGATGCGGCAATCCTGCTGCAGTAAAAACAATAACTGTGACATGAAAATTTATTTTGGAACTATCTCAGAAATTCAGAAAAAAAAGGTGAATGTAATACGCTTCCATAGTAATCAACAGGTTTGTGAATATGAGAAAATATTGCAATGCAGACCTTGCTAGGAAGTAATTACTCACTACTTACTTCTTTTGTTTTGACTGGGAGACCCCAGAAAATACATACTGTGGAAGCCCAGAGATCACAAATTTATATGAAGACATTATTTATTTTTTATTTGCGTTTTTTTTCTGTTGACGACATTAAAGTAAAACTGGAAAAAGTGTGAAACAATGTGATAACACCTGCTTGATACATAATGCAAAATCCAAGTCTCCAGAAGCCCAGAAATTCCAAATTGATTTGAAAATATGTTATTAACTCTCATTTGTAAGCCTAAAACCTTCACTGTGGCTGCTAAGTTAAACGCATTAGCAAAGTGGGCACACAAGCACACAAGCTGGTTATAAATAACGTCTTTTCAAATCAGTTTGGGATATCAGGGCTTCCAGGGACTTGGATTACAGCGGACGAGATGTATGGTGAAATTATACTGAACCAAGATACTGAATCATAGATGCTTGTGCCATACAGGTGACAGAAACCCTGGTGTTAAAAGGCACCGTTTGTAATTTTCTCAGAGGTCTCTCAGTCAAAACACACAAAAGAAGTAAGTAGCGTGGAATCATGGGACTTGTTGTCTTCAGTGAAGTAGATTTCATCAGCAATAGTGAATAGTGAAGACAACAAGACTCAGGCAGACGTCTTCATGGACGAGGTAATGTTTAAAGATGTATTCACATTATGTTAAGTCACGTTCTCCGACCCTCTTCCTCTCTCTCTGATGTTTTCCCAGAAGTTATATTGTCAGGCTACAAAATGACACGCACCATTACCAGGAGTAGAATTACAGATTTCTCTGGGTTTGAAAATTGTTGAAAACTTTTTGGATAATATTACATACAAAGTACATACAGTAACTCAACAAAATACATATTAAAGGTTTGGATGTTTTTAGACATTTTAATGCTGAAATGTTACATATTATATGTTTTATACAGTACAGTATATATGTGATCCCTTCTTTGACATTTGTAGCTGCATAAAAGGTATTTTTAATGTTCCCCTGCAAAATCCAGTAGCAGAGATTGCAAGCTGAGATGTATCTGCACTATCTTTATACTAAGTTATTTATACATCATGTGTCATTGTGTGGAATCCATGTGTGAACGTGTAGTTAAAACCAAAGTAACACTCCAGGTCCTCACTGACACTTAATAAGCACCTAATTACAATAAAGCTATTCTCCAGCCTGGGCAGTGGATGAACACCTCATGCTCTGGTGAATTACACTGATCATTAGCAGACATCTGTTGGTGTCAACAACCCTGCTGCTGTACTGCAGTTTAATGCCACTTCAGACAGATGGACGATGATATATCAGTGCAAAGTATAATTCACAAATATTTAGTTGAGATATTTAATGATTAAATATGTGTTCTTTACATAGTGGGCTTTGACAATTAAGTATATATATTAGGGCTGCTCGATTATGGAAAAAATTTTGGTCAATATTGAAATCACGATTATTTAAACGATTATTTTTGAGTTTGGAAACATGATGCATTTATTCAGCATTTCTCTCCAAAAAATATATGAAATGTTCAAATCGAAAATAATGTACAAATATGTATCCAACTGTTCTGCAATTTCTATAAACATTTAATAAATTTAAAAAATATACTTAGAAAATCAAATAAGACAAACGATAGGGTGCATATCTTTAGCTAAAAAGTATCCAATGGCAGCTGTTATTTTCTCGTGCCTGTCCGAATTTGACGGATAAGGAGTCGCATTATATAGTGTGTCTGAGATCGATGTCTGACGCGCAGTATTGGCGAACCGAACCAGTGTGAACGGATAAGCCAGCGGTGCGGAGCGGGGGTGTGTCGATCTGATGGTGTTCACTGTCTGATAACTGAACAGGTCCATCACTCAACAAAATGGAGAAATGTCCCACAAAGCAACGTTACAGGACCAAACAACAGTAACGTAGTAACTGATCGTGTCTTTGGCAACTTATATGAGGAAAAAAATACCGCAGTTATACGTGAAGTGTCTGTCCAACCGACTCTTCGTCACATTTCTGCCCGAAAAACAGCGTCTGTCCCCGGCAAAAAACTTAAACTCACCAAGTGTTTGTCGCGGTGATTCAGCCCTCCCGACCGAGACAGTGAACTTTCCCCCAGAAAACAGCCTCCCTCCCCGCGAGTGACAGAGTCAGACAGCATCCTGTTGACTGATGGCGATTATGTAATTATGTAATTTAGAGAAAAACGTAACTTGAGTGAGTGCCAGTCAGCAGGGCCGCGTTGAATACTTTGGGGGAGGGACTGAATTGCGCATGCGCGTCTCTTTCAGAAAATCTCTAGACTTACTGTACAATGAAAAATGCCAAATAAATCGTTTCAATTTGGTTATATTAGTTTGGAGATCGTTTGACCCAAAAATTGAAATCACGATCAAAATTCAATTAATTGCACAGCCCTAATATATATGTATATGTATATACATGTATATATAATATATATATATATATGTATAGATGTGTGTGTGTGTGTGTGTGTGTGTGTGTATGTATGTATATATATATATATATATATATATATATATCTACACTGTACTTAGAGCTGTCCAGTTGTGATCAGATCACTCAGAATGCATGTCTATAACAAGGGTAAAACAGCCTCAGTATGACATGCCTTGCCAATCTCTCTGACTATGCCAGCGATAAAGAGTGAAGCAGAGCTCAAAAAGCTATACCCTTACTGAGAGCTCACAAATGCTTACAAAAATTGTCATTTGCTCTGCACTTAGAGTTATTTCATGCTCCTGCATTTTTGTGCCTCTTGTGCCAGCTGGAATGTGAAAATGAGTGTTGTGACACAACAGTGGCTCATAAATGGAAATGAGTAATGTAAATGTCTCTTTCTGTTCATCATCATTTAGGAATGAGTTACATAACATTATACAAACTCACATGATTATATATGTATTATACATTGTAAAATGAAATATTTGTTACAGTTTGCCTCTTTGTGTTTTTTTTGCTTCACTTTCAAGAAGAGATTGTTAGTCAAATCTGATATAGTACTTCTGCAATATCAGCAATATTGAAATGAATGTGAAAATAATGTAACAATGTGAAACCGGTCTCTAGCGGTCATAAACCTACAGAGAATTACCCCCTGAATTGTCATTTCACCTCATTGTGTAGTTGCAACCCAATCACCAGAATACATGTTGACAAAATATGTTTCTGCAAAATCACAGATGAGTCAAAAATGTGTGTTTCTTTATGTTGCAATGTTTGTTTAGGTTAAATTTTTCAGAGAAAACTAATTTCTCTGTGTTGAATAGTGTCTTATACTGTCATTACCTCACCTTTTAGCTAGTGTTCTGCACTGTGGCAGTAACTGGTACTCTAGAAACGGAGAGGCATGGAGAGCACAGAGTGAGAGAGAAAGAGCATTGTGTTTGGTGTGAGGGTGTTATGATGGCGATGTGCTGTGACAGCACTGAGCAGGCCTGTCTGAAGCTCTGAGGGCCACCCGCAGACACAGGCACGCACACACACACACACACACACACACACACACACACACACACACACAAGAACAACCCATGAGTCAAAAGAAGGAAGGGTGAGAGAGTGAACTGAAAGAGTGTGTTGATGAAGGCAGCAGCCCACATGTCATACTGAGTGCCAAAATGCACTAAATCAGTAGGTGGCAATACAGTAAGTTTCACTATTATCTTTAAAGAATAAGGGGAACATTTTCCTTTTCCTTTGTCAGGAATTAAATGAGACACTCATTGTTGTGTGTTGCTCAGCTAGCTTTTAGGTGTAGCAAATTGCAGTCTAATTGACAGTCATTTTGAGTTATCGTCACGGAAATTAAAATGGTCTGTAAACATGTGGAAAATGGAATGTAAATACAGAGTTCTGGTGATGGCTGATTGAACTTTGAATGTGCCATCGACCCATGTCTTTGCCTCCAGCAGGATGCCTTGCATCTCTGAAGGTCTGTTTTTCAAGATCCATGTCTGGCTATGGCACTTTAATGCTAGGAGATTTCCACTTGTGATGTGACGTTATGGATAGACTGCCTTCTACTTGGCCATGTTCCCCAGTGCCTCTGTGCTGTGTTTCAGTCCAGCTTTTCCCAGCCACTGGTAGGATTTCCAGCCACTTCTTCAATCTGTTGATGGTACATACTGTGCTTCCATGATGTTTCCTCCTGCTCTTCCTTCTCCTCCTCATGGAGTTTCTGCTGCCTGAGGTATTCACTTAGCAGTTCACCACTTGGTCTCTAGCAGAGTCTCTATACATGTTGGCAAAATATGTTTCTGCAAAATCTCAGATGAGTCAAAAATGTGTGTTCCTTTATGTTGCAATGTTTGTTTAGGTAAAAGGTGAGTGGGCTCTGCTGACCTTTTTTTGGGAACTCTGCATTTAAAACTTTGAAAATGAGGTAAACATCCATAAAGATCTGATAACTGTCCAGGTCAAGAATGTAATGTAATTGTAATTACAGTAATGAAAATGAAGAGGTTTCCTGTCCAAAATTTTAACTGCCCTTTTGAAGAGAGACTTGATGGTGTTTTAATATGCTTTCTGTTGTGTGTGTCCACGTTGTAAAACAATAATTTATGTGTAAGAATATCATGGCATGCATATAAACTTCACGTCTTGGAGGTAAGAAATGGTCTTATATGATAGAAATTTGACAAGTTGAATTTAATGATATTTGTGATTTTTTTAACATGTGCTTTAAATGATAAATTTGTGTCAAAGACCACTCCAAGATATATTTAACTCTTCCACTTTATCAAGGCTCTCTCCATTGACCGCTACAGATGGTTGATCACCCTCTGCTGACTGACGAGAGAAAAACACACATACAGTCTTTTTAGTGTTTAGGTGCAAGCAAGATTCATTAAGCCAGTGAGATACAGGTGCCAGAGCAGCTGATAATTTTACAGCAGCTTCTTGTTTTGTTTTTGCGTGGACATATAGCACTGTATCATCAGCATATAATTGCAAATTAACATTTGGGCAAACTTTAGGTAGGTCATTTACATAGAGACTGAACAGAATTGGTCCCAAGATAGAACCTTGGGGTACCCCAGTTGAGCAGCTGAGGTAAGGTGACATTGAGTTTCCAATCTGAACAGTCTGTTTTCTGTTTGACAGATACGATCTCATCCAGCAGAGTGTGCCATCAGAAAAGTTAAAAAGGGACAGTTTTGAAATAAGTACAATATGGTTTAGTGAATCAAAAGCTCTGTTCAAGTCCAAGAAGACAGCTCCTACATAACCACCCTGATCCAATAAGCCTTTGATGTTCTCATGAAAGTAACAAATTGCTGTTTCGGTTGAATGGTGTTTACAAAATCCAAACTGCATTGGATGGAGTGGGTTATGCCCACTGTTAAGATGGTCTGTTAGCTGCAATGCAGTCCATTTCTCAGCTATTTTTGAAATGACTGGCAAGATACTTATTGGCCGATAATTCTCTAGTTTGGTCTTGTCACCAGCCTTTAGGACTGGGGTAACCTTGGCAATCTTCCAGGTGGATGGCACTCTACCCTGTTTTATGGACAGATTTATTAAGTGTGCCATTGGGTGTGCGAGGGCCACTTTATGATGTTTTATGAAGGTACTATCCAGACCAAAGACATCTCTAGCCTTAGAGCTTTTCAGAGACGAGATGATTTTCAAAACCTCGGGAACAGTTATTTCCCTTAAACTAAAGACTGGTTTGCTGTCATCCAGAGGGTTATGTGGAGTGCCTGGACATTTAAAGTTCATTGTCAACTCCTTAATTGAGTGTATAAAAAAATTGTTGAAGCTACTACAGAGTGCCATTCACCTGGAGTTGCATGTCATTGGGTGTCCTCCTTGTTTCTTCCTGTTAACTTATTTAATTGTTCCCATATCAATTTTCCATTGCCATTTGCCCCATCTATCATTTCGATGAAAAAATCTACTTTAGATTTACGAATTTGTAAGTGATGTAAAAATCTGTTGATCACAAATGAGCCCTGTTTTTAGAGATTTTTTTAGTGCATTATCTCTTTCTTTCATCAATTTCCATACATCATCCTTCACCCAAGGTAGTGCCTTTTTACGCCTTTTAAATTCAACTTTTTTTGTGAAGCTATCCAGAACTTCCATAACACATTTGGAGAAGGTGCTACAGCTGTCCTCAACTTCAATATTCGTTAATACATTGGACCAATCATACTCTTGCAAAGCATTCTTCAGGTTTTGTTGTTCGTTTTTAGGTATCATATGATGGCTGCAAACTCTAATGGGGCTAGTAAGACGTTTCCAGTAGATTTTCCTTGAGCATAGAATGAAATTATGATCAGAGAGCCCAGACAGAAGATTAAAAGTTTTACTGATCCTATCAGATTTATTTGTGAATATTAAATCAATTGTTGTTTTAGATGTATTGGTTATTCTTGTTGGACCTTGAATAACTTGAGTAAGGTTGTGATTATCTGTTAGTTGCTTCAGTTTTTTTCTGTCAGATTTATTGTCCCAGTTAATATTAGTCACCTAAAAGAATAGTTTCCCTTTTAAAATCGCTACATTTTAAAATAGTTTTAAGTTGATCATTAAATGTATTTTTAGAGGAAGGAGGTTGGTACAGACATATCACCGTGAAAGACATTTCAGGAGAGATAGTTATATTGAGGCCAATACATTTAATTCAATTAATTTACACTTTAAACAGTCCTTCACATAAATCAATAATCCAGCCCCTCGTCCTGTTCCCCTGTCTCTTCTAAACACATTGTATCCTGATATATTGATGGCAGCTGTTGGTGATGAATGAGTTAACCAACTTTCGGATATGCCTAATATATCAATGTTGGAGTCAATTAATAAGTGTTCAATTTGTTCGGTTTTGCCTACTATACTACGGATGTTAATATGGCCAAGTAGAAGTCCTTTTGGCTTGGATCTTGAGTCCCAGGTGATCTTAGCATTATTATGAGTGTGAAAAAAGTGCATTTTGCGTTGTTTCTTTATCACCGGATTCAAAGATTTCAGTCTGGCAGTTGAAGTGGAGCGTTTGTCCCCAATTAATGTTGTAATAGGTGAAGATGAGATTGAGTTACACTTACGGATGGTTGGCACCAGTTCTCTTGGTGAGGCTGCCACGGTGGATTGCGGCTCGCGTGGTGGCCCATTGTCAGAGACGTGTACTAAGAATGGGCTCTGTTGAGGACAACTCCAGTCAGAGTTGCAAGGTACGTGAGTCATCAATGTCTCAAGAAGCTGCGCCGCTCCACGAAGCATCCACACATCACAGCGCAGCGCAACGCCAGGGAACAATCCAGGTGGAGCTGCGAAAGCACACAGTGCGCCCAGCGGCCTGGATTTGCTTCTATGTCTCCAGCCATTAGTAAGATTGTTAATAGCCACAAAATGTCTTTTGACTGAGTGCTTGATGTTATACTCCGGTGCTTCTGTGGTTTGGTGTGGCCATTGTCGAGCAGTGTGTTGTAGATACAAAGTTGGCTCACCGTTTTGACAAGGTGTACTTTACTGTCGTGCCAGGTAGTTTAGCAGCAGCGAACAGAGAGCAGGAACACAGCCACGGAGAAACAAACAGAAAGTGTCTATCTTCATATTTGAAGATATTGCCTGGCTCCTTCGCAGTCTCCCATCTCTAAATTGTGTTGTTGTATCACAGGAATATGACGTCTGGTTGTATGTTTCTCTCACTGCTTGGCACAACCTCCTTGGCGGCACTGGTTCTGATTTATACACTCATGAGGCTTGAAGGCATGTGGTAAGGCTGTGGGACCCCCATGCAGACAGTGCTTAGCGGCCTGGCATGTTAACTTAATTTCACCCTGTCAGGAGTGGGTTCTAAGTTGCTGGATGCACAGACTTGGGCCCAGCTGAGAGTACATCACAACCCTAACAGCCTTTGCCCCAGATTTTTACCAACTCACCCATCCCAAGTCCCACCCATTTTAGCTCTTGGCCTAAACAGTTGAGCAAGCTTGGTACCCTGATGAACCCTGGCCAACTTTCCCGTCACATTATGTTGATGCCACGATCTTCACGAACACATCACAATGTACATATTCACATCTTGACCAACTTAACAGCAGTATCTAAGGGGGGCGAGATTAGCCAATAGCAAAGAAAGTTTATCATGGCAGTCTTCAGTTCCAATGATTTCTAAAACTTTTATTTTCACATACTACTTTGTCACAAAAACATTCATGAAGTTTGCTTCAAATCTGAATTTATTATGGGTCTTATGAGAATGTGACCAAATTTGCTGGGTCAAAAATATACATACAGCGACTTGAATAATCAATATATGCTGTGGGGCTGTTTTGCTGCCAGTGGATCTGCTGCTCTAAAGAAAGTAAATGGAATTAAAGCTGCAAGCAGCGATGAACGGGCCCTCGCCCCACGTACGTCGGGCCGTGGCGCCGTCAGAGGCCACGCGCCCAGATATGTGCTCACCCGTTGCCTGTGGAAATCACACCAAACACAACAGTGACATCTTCAGTGACTTCCTGTGTCCAGTGGGTGGCGCTATGGATATGACGCAGTATTAATGCATAGAAGGATTGAGGGTTAAACCCTCTACATGTGTGAGCAATTTGGTGTAGATGGGAACTTGTATGTTGAAGTTGTAAGGACTTTCTGCTTATGGCGAGGGATGGAAATTGAACACCCCCCGCGACGGCCATCAGGTGTAACGGAGGCGAAAGCTTTTGACAACACATCATCTTCAAGGTCTGAAGATGATCCTGAGTGAATATGAAGTCTGTGGTGTGAAATCTGTAGGACCAGTTAGTTAAGCTACGAGGCATAAAAATGGGTTTTAAATGGGAGAAAATGGCGACGTTCTGAACTTTGAACCAAAATGGCAGACTTCCTGTTGGACTGAGGGTATGGGTCCAAGAGGGTTTTTTGTGCGTCTGGTCATGACACATAAGTGTCTCGAATTTCTTTCAGTTATGTGCATGTAGGAGGCGGGGCTTCAAGTTAGCAATATTCCAGGGGGCGCTATAGAGCCATCTTTTCACTTAACACAGTATTGATGCACAGACGTATTCATGGCCAGCCCCTCTACATGTGTGACCAATGTAGTGAAGATGGGAAATTGTTGTGGTATGGAATTAACATACTCATGGGTAAGAAGCTACAGGCCAAATTTGGTGAGTCTGCGAACATCCTAAAGTCCCGAAAACAGCGTCGGAAATATGAAAAATCGCCGCACGCCATTCAAGATGGCTGACTTCCTGTTGCGACAAAAATTCTGACAAAAATAATTCCTGGCTAAATCCTTGAGACCCACGAGTCCTGCGAATTTCATGACAATCCGAGAAAATTGTTGCGGGGAAAAACGATGCTAGGTGGCGCTATGGAGTCCCCTGTCCACACCCACCCCCAATCATTTTGAATTAAGATAGCAGCACACCAATGTGACGTATGTTCCAAGTTTGGTGAGTTTTGGGGTATGTTAAAGCCTCCAAATATGCAGTCGAATGGAAGGAAAAAGAAGAATTAAAGCTGCAAGCAGTGATGAACAGGTCCTCGCCCCCCACGTGTGTTGGGTCGTGGTGCCGTCAGAGGGCAGACGCAGAGGGCAAGTTTGCCTGTGTCCACTATGTAGCCCTAGAGCTCACCCATCAATTATATGTCATGTTGTAGTGTATGATTTGGAGAAAACAACCTGTGAATGTCATGAAAATTGGATGATGTTTGTCGTCACAGCACATAGCTGAGCAAAAGGTAGCGCCTTGGTAAGCTTCTGTCAGAAATGTATGTGTTATGTGTGAGAGAAAGTGTGTGTGTGTGTGTCTTTTGGTTTCACTTCTGTTTTGTTGTGCTTGCTTTTATTGTGTGAAGCTCTTTGTGCTACACTATATTTGTATGAAATGTGCTACATAAATGATGTCTGATTGATTGATATGAGGCTGACTTCCTGTGTCCAGTGTGTGCTGCCATGGAAAGGTTCTTACTTAAATAGGTGCATGTGACCCACAACACAACATAGCCACCTAGTGGACAGTTTGTGTCCAACACACACCATACATTGCATAGCTCTTACAATGGCCAAGCATTGAAAGATCAGACCGTCACGCCCACCAGGAATAACGTAGGCAAAAGCTTTTGACAACATTTCATCATGAAGGTATGAGGATGAGACTTAGTGACTGGGAAATCTGTGGTGTTAAATCTGTAGGACAAGTTAAAGACAGTATGAGGCATAGAAATGGGTGAAAATGGCAGCGAAATCTCAACTTTGAACCAAAATGGCAGACTTCCCATTGGACTGAGTGTATGGGTCCAAGAGGGTTTTTTGTGCGTCTGGTCATGATACTTACGCGTACTGAATTTCGTTAGTGTATGTGCATGTAGGAGGCGGGGCTTCAAGTTTGACAAAATGGCCGCTGTGAACCAAAATGGCCGACTTCCTGTTGGACTGAGGGTTTCGGTGCCTGGGGTATTTTGTGCGTCTGGTCATGATACATATGTATACCGAATTTCGTTCATGTATGTGGATGTAGGTGGCGGGGCTTCAAGTTTGAAATATTCCAGGGGGCGCTATGGAGCCATCTTTTCACTTAACACAGTATTGATGCACAGACCTATTCAGGGACAACCCCTCTACATGTGTGACCAATGTGGTGTAGATGGGCCATTGTATGCTGAAGTTATAAGGACTTCCTGCGTGATGGCGAAGGATCGAAATTGACTGCACCGCCACGCCCACCAGGTACAACACAGGCTGTTGAAGGTATGAGGATGCTGCTGAGTGAATGTGAAGTCTGTGGTGTTAAATCTGTAGGACGAGTTAGTTAACGTACGAGGCTTAGAAAAGGGTTCCTACAGAATGGGAAAAGCCATAAGGGGGTCATCGAAATTGACCGCACTGTCACGCCCACCAGGAATAACGTAGGCGAAAGCTTTTTACAACTTTTCATCATCAAGGCATGAGGATGATACTTAGTGACTGTGAAGTCTGTGGTGTTAAATCTGTAGGACGAGTTAGTTAACGTACGAGGCTTAGAAATGGGTTCCTACAGAATGGAAAAAGCCATAAGGGGTCACCGCACCGCCACGCCCACCAGGAATAACGTAGGCGAAAGCTTTTTACAACTTTTCATCATCAAGGTCTTAAGATGACATTTAGTGAGTGTGAAGTCTGTGGCGTTAAATCTGTAGGACTAGCTAAATAAAGTACGAGGCGTAGAAATGAAAAAAATGAATGGGAAAACCCATAAGGGGGGCGTTAGGGGGCGCTACTGAGCTGTCCTGCTGCGCATGAGGGCAGTTGTGGTATCGAATTAACGTACTCATGGGTAAGATGCTACGGGCCAAATTTGGTGAGTTTGCGACCATCCTAGAGTCCCGAAAACAGCGTCGGAAAAATGAAAATCGCCACACGCCATGCAAGATGTCCGACTTCCTGTTGCAGCAAAAATTCCGACAAAAATAATTCCTGGCAAAATCCTTGAGACCCACGAGTCCTGCGAATTTCATGACAATCTGAGAAAATTGTCGTGGGGAAAAATGACGTTAGGTGGCGCAATGGAGTCCCCTGGCCACACCCACCCCCAATCATTTTGAATTCTGATGTGGGCGCACACATGTGACGTATGTTCCGAGTTTGGTGAGTTTTGGGGTATGTTCAGGCCGCCAAATATGCACTCGTTTGGAAGGACAAAGAAGTATAATAATAAAGAATCCTTACAGATACAATAGGTCCTCGCACGAGATTCGTGCTCGGGCCCTAATAATCCTTACAGATACAATAGGTCCTCGCACGAGATTCGTGCTTGGGCCCTAATTAAAGCTGCAAGCAGCGATGAACGGGTCCTCGCCCCCCCACGTACGTCGTTCGCAAGTTTGCCTTTGTCCACTATGTGGCCCTAGAGCTCACCCATCAATTATATGTCATGTTGTAGTGTATAATTTGGAGAAAACAACCTGTCAATGTCATGGAAATTGGATGATGTTTGTCGTCACAGCACATAGCTGAGCGAAAGATAGCGCCTCAGTAAGCTTCTGTCAGAAATGTATGTATGTGTTATGTGTGAGAGAAAGTGTGTGTGTGTGTGTCTTTTGGTTTCACTTCTGTTTCGTTTTGCATGCTTTTATTGTGTGAAGCTCTTAGTGCTACATTGTATTTGTATTAAATGTGCAATATAAATGACGTCTGATTGATTGATATGAGGCTGACTTCCTGTGTCCAGTATGTGCTGCCATGGAAAGGTTCCTACCTAAATAGGTGCATGTGACCCACAGCACAACATAGCCACCTAGTGGACAGTTTGTGTCCAACACACACCATATATTGACATGGCTCTTACAATGGCAAAGCATTGAAATATCAGACCGTCATGCTCCCCAGGAATAAGATAGGCGAAAGCTTTTTACAACATTTCATCATCAAGGTATGAGGATGAGTCTTAGTGACTGTGAAGTCTGTGGCATTAAATCTGTAAGGCAAGTTAATTATAGCATGAGGCATAGAAATGGGTGGAAATGGCGGCAAAATCTCAACTTTGTACCAAAATGGCAAACTTCCCGTTGGACTGAGGTTATGGGTCCAAGAGGCTTTTTTGTGCGTTTGGTCATGTTACTTATGCGTACCGAAATTCGTTAGTGTATGTGCATGTAGGAGGCGGGGCTTCAAGTTTGACAAAATGGCCACTGTGAACCAAAATGGCCGACTTCCTGTTGGACTGAGGGTTTCGGTGCTTAGGGGTATTTTGTGCGTCTGGTCATGATACATATGTATACCGAATTGCGTTCATGTACATGCATGTAGGAGGCGGGGCTTGAAGCTTGAAATATTCCAGGGGGCGCTATGGATCCATCTTTTCACTTAACACAGTATCGATACATAGACGTATTTAGGACCAGCCCCTCTACATGTGTGACCCATTTGGTGTAGATGGGAAATTATATGTAGAAGTTAAAAGGACTTCCTGCGTGATGGCGAAGGATCGAAATTGACCGCACTGCTACGCCCACCAGGAATCACGTAGGTGAAAGCTTTTGACAACTTTTCATCATCAAGGTATGAGGATGAGACTTAGTGACTGTGAAGTCTGTGGCGTTAAATCTGTAGGACAAGATAATTAATGTACGAGGCTTAGAAATGGGTGAAAGTGGTGGCAAAATCTCAACTTTGAACCAAAATGGCAGACTTCCTGTTGGGTTTTTTGTGCATCTGGTCATGATACATAAGTGTACCGAATTTCGTTCATGTATGTGCATGTAGGAGGCGGGGCTTCAAGTTTGAAATATTCCAGGGGGCACTTTGGAGCCATTTTTTAACTTAAAAGGCCCAGACCCATATCAAATATCAATGGGCGTGAATCGAGATGCGTGTGCAAAATTTGGTGTCCGAAGGTGTTTGTCTGAATGTACACAATGGGAACAGTCATAAGGGGGTCATCAAAATTGACCACACCGCCACGGCCACCAGGTATATCGGAGGCGAAAGCTTTTGACAAGGTGTCATCATGAAGGTCGAAGATGATATATAGTGAGTGTGAAGTCTGTGGCGTTAAATCTGTAGGACAAGTTAAATAAAATACGAGGTATAGAAATGAAAAAAAAATGAATGGGAAAAGCCACAAGGGGGGCGTCAGGGGGCGCTACTGAGCTGTCGTGCTGCGCATGAGGGCAGTTGTGGTATCGAATTAACATACTCATGGGTAAGGAGCTACGGGCCAAATTTGGTGAGTTTGTGAACATCCTAAAGTCCTGAAAAATGTGTCAGAAAAATGAAGTTCGCCGCACGCCATTCAAGATGGCCTACTTCCTGTTGTGGCTAAAATTCCGAAAAAAATTATTCCAGCCTAAATCCTTGAGACCCATGACTCCTGTAAATTCAATGACGATCCGAGAATGTATTTGCGGGGACATGTCGATGTTAGGTGGCGCTATGGAGTCCCCTGACCACACCCACCCCCAATCATGGCAAATTATCAAATTTTTCACCACATGTGACTTATGTTCCCAGTTTGGTGAGTTTTGGAGTGTGTTCAGGCCGCCAAATATGCGCTCGTTGTCGAGGCGGAAGAATAATAATAATGAAGAATTCTTACAGATACAATAGGTCCTTGCACGAGATTCGTGCTTGGGCCCTAATGAAGAATCCTTACAGATACATTAGGTCCTCGCACGAGATTCGTGCTCGGGCCCTAATAAATAATCCTTACAGATACAATAGGTCCTCGCACGAGATTTGTGCTCGGGCCCTAATAATAATAATCCCTACAGATACAATAGGTCCTCGCACGAGATTCGTGCTCGGGCCCTAATAATCCTTACAGATACAATAGGTCCTCGCACGAGATTCATGCTCGGGCCCTAATAATGAAGTGCAGTTGGGTGTCCCAGCAGGACAATGACCTTAAACACACATCAAAAGTGGTAAAGGAATGTCTAAATCAGGCTAGAATTGAGGTTTTGGAATGGTCTTCCCAAAGTCCTGACTTGAACCCCATCGAGAACATGTGGACTGTGCTGAAGAAACAAGTCTGTGCCAGGAAGACAACAAATTTAGTTGAAATTTACTGATTCTGTCAAGAGGAGTGGTTAAAGGACAACCAGAAGCTTGTGGTTGGAGATCAAAAGCACCTAATTGAGGCCAAGGGACATTTAACCAAATATTAGAATTACTGTATGTATATTTATAATTCATGAATGTTTTTTGTGACAAAGTAGTTTGTGTTCCACTCATTCCATCACAGAAGAGCTGTAGAAATCATTGGCACTGAAGACTGACATGATATTTACAATTACAAATGTATTTAAACTTTTGACCGTGACTGTACATCCATTAAAGAGCCCATCACTGTGTCCACAGCAGAGGAGAGGATGCCAGCACTGTTCACATGCCAAATTACGGTATGTCTTAGTGATCACTTTTGATGTATGCATTATTGAGAGATCTACCTGAGAGCAGACCATGATATGTCATCTATTTTGAAGGCTGACAGAAGATCAGTGTAGGCCTGAAGGCAAAGAGCTACCCAGTTGTCTTTTCTAGCTTAGGAAAAATTAAACACTTAGTTGTTTGTATTTTGTTATCATTTTGCTGTGTGAACAGTGTTAACATCAACAAATATTTACATCATCAATTACAAGACATTAGTGTAATTACCATAAACAGTCCAGACCATCATAGAGGTGATTACATCCTCCACCAGCCTCTACACTGCACTGAAGTAGCAGGAAACCTGCTGTAGCACTGGAGCACAAGGTAAGGTCATGGCATGACAATGGGAACCCTATACCCAATATTTACAAGATTTACAATGATAGTAACACAAACCAGTATTCTCCACCGAATGGTCAGTACTGTGAGAGAGAATCTTTTTATAAGCATCAAAAACAGAAGTGTAAATGTATTGATGTTATTCAGCCATGTATTGCTGTTACTGATGTTTTTATTGTTAATAAATGTTGGGCACTGTCGTATGAGGGTTGCATAAGTCTGGAGTGAACCAATCAGAGAGCTCTGAGCTTTAAAGCACCAGAATGAGTCCACAGAACTGGTTGCTCATGTACAACCTGATCCTTCAGGATTTCGCAGACTTTTTGTGGGATTGTTGCGGCCAAAATTGCCTAATTTCATAGTGGTTTTACTCCACAAAAATGTGCGGTTTTGCGTTTACAACCTTTGTTAACAAATTGTTGCTTGGAACCCATATCCATCCATCCATCGTCGCCATCCGCTTATCTGGGGTCCAGTCAAGGTGGCAGAAGGCTCAGTAGAGTATTCCAGATGTCCCTGTCCCTAGCGACGCTTTCCAGCTCCTCCTGGGTGATCTCAAGGCGTTCCGAGGATGTTACTTTTAGGCAGCTGACCAAAAATAATTGGTTTTAGCAGTTGAATTGGGAGTTAGTATGTTGTACATTAAATTTAGCTGTAACATTTAAACAAAAATACATAGATAAGAATATACATTTTGGACATTTAAAGTGACATAGTTTTGAGCTGATCAAAAATATTCATTAGAGGATCTTCAACCTTTGACATTTCAAGGCTGTTGTATTACATGAGTAGTTCAGTCGTGGCTTGATATTAGATAATGTTGCATGATACATGGCTGCCCACTTGCCACACTTTGCACATTTCTGAGCCAAGCACCCAACTGCTTATTATCCATCAGTCCAACTACTTATCTTTTTTTTTATGGGATTATTTCTGCTTTCCTTTATGCTAAAGACTGGAATGACCATCCTATTTAAGAATATTCCTAAACAATGTCACTTTAAATGTCCAAAATGTATTTTATTATTTTTTTAAATGTTACAGCTAAATTTAATGTACAACATACTAACCTATTGCACCTCAATGCTTGTGTTTCTTTGAAAGAGTAAATATAGTTAAGAGAATGTCCTCACAAGTATGATATAACAGATGTGTGTATGTGTGTTTGAATAAGTGAGTGAGAGAGAGAGTGAGAGAGGCAGAGGAAAAGCAGCAGGATAGTTTGCAGAGTGACAGACAGAGGGGGGGAGGGAGAACAGGCAGAGAGCTCAGCTGGGCAGCTCTCAAGCCTGTCTCTCCCTTTGAACCTGTGAATCCCGTTCCTACCTGATCATGTCATCCGGTCTGCGCAGGAAGTGGAGGAGCACGGTGCAAGTGCTCAGGACTCTCCGCGGGACAGAAGCAGAAGGAGATGGAGGAGGCGCTGTGAGTCTGCTGTTATTTTTAGTCTCTCCTCCCTCCTGGGGCTAGGCTAATCCGCCACTGCACAGGCTTATCCAGATTGGAGGTAGGACACTGAGGCAGAAAGGTTAAGCGCTTGCTCCTGTGGGAAGCCTGCTTTGGTTGTGATGCTGTGTAAACTACCCAAACTGAGCCAGACCATGCTGAAGCAGGATTTTGTCAGTCAGGGCTGTGGGTTTGACAGGGCAGTGGGACCATGGCCGTTCCACTCACAGGAGCACTGAGGAAGCTCCTCCGTTAGCCATGAGTCTGGAGTGGCTGCCGACCGGCTGCTGCGCCAGCTACCCCAGCTGGCATCGCTGTGGGCAGGCAGAGATGAGCAAGATTGGGGCCTCAGATGGCTACAGGGAAGGTGGAGTCATCAGCGGCGGTGATGGGGGGGCCAAGATCCAGCTGAGGGGGCTGGACACTGAACAGCTGAAAGGCAGCCTCGTGGTCCTCTACGCACCTGCTGGGAACTCCTGTCTGCTCAGATTGGTGGGACATGCATGTATGGACGGATGGATGGATGGATGGATAGTAGAGAGCAGTTTGTGCTGATGTGGTGTGTTGCATCCACAGGGTGTCTGCTGCTTTTAAAGAGGCTCAATGAATAAATAAATAAATGCATCAATGTTAATTTATTATGAGGTTTTTTAGCTTGGTCAATTTAAAGATTGTTTTGTAGCTGGAATATGCACAGTCTCAGGTATTTATGTTGTCTTTAAAGCTTTTTCTGGCATGGAAGTGATCCAAAACTCAGTGCAGTTTTCTCTTTGACTTAACTCTGGAGGAGGATCGGACATGTTACTGATCCCAGTGAGCACCAGTCGAGATTTCAATGTTGATTTCTAGTTGAAAACTAGTTGATATTCAATCTGAATATAATATCTTTTCAACCAGCTAAAATGCAGATACAACATCAATGTGTCACAAGAAAACGTGTGATTATTTTGATAATTTGTTCATTTTTAGGTTGAAAGAGAGACAATATTGATTAATGTGAAGATATTTCTCTGAAGTCGTATTGCACTGGTAGATTAAATGTGGTCTACATGAACACGTAATTTCAATGCATTTAATGTTTCATATAAAAGGTCATGAATATGGAAATATATAGGCTTTCAGCTGCCAACAAGAAGCTTCCAGGACATTGTAATAGGAGCCGTTTTATACATTAATGTAAAATAAGACATAGCACTTAGCGCTGTAAAGTACTTAGAGCATTGCAGCTCTGACTACTCAGAACTATGACTTGTGGAGCAAAATGCACAAGCGGAAGAAATGAATGTCAAGCTTCATGTGTCAGAAGAGTATGTGGCTGTTGTGGAGGAACAAGTTTGATTCCTGAAGCCAGCAGTGAAATTTGTTATCAATTTGCTATAAAACACCTTTTGTTCTCTACAGTGTGCAAATAAGAGCCTATCATTATTTTTCAAATCTCTCAGTGAAAAAACTTTTACTTGAACCCGTTTTGAACATTATTTCACCGGTGACCATACATGTTTTCAAAGTCTCTTTTCAATGGAAAAATGCTCACTGGGATTCCAGTCACCCATTCCTCTAGGTAATTTGATTATATTGGCAATAACAATAACAACAATGTGACTCTAAACAAAAGAACATTTACCAGATATCTGTGTTGTATGTAGTTCACATTTGGATTGTCTCTGTTGTTTTAGATTGTGTATTGCTTAAGTAAAGTTTTATCAAACAGATGCACTGTTGAAGAAGCTCATTTCTTTCTGGAAAAGTAAAAAAATAAAAATCTATTAAGCTTTCTTTTCTTACTCTTATTGGGTGTAATTTTCACAGTAGTCTTTGCAGAACACTTTTTCATGTCAATGTCATTAATGAATCTAAGTGACTGTAATTTTTCCAAGTGACAAAAGCTAATTTCTTTTGGGTAGAATGTAATTTCACAGCTCTTTAATTTCATGGTAATGTAGGTGCTAATTAGCAAGAAATATGTTTGAAATTTTTAGAAATTACCACAATAATTAAAAATTAACAACTCATTTGTCAGTGGCCTACTGACTGCATTATTAGCAAACGTTAAGTAGAAACCAGTTGGGAGTTTCTTTAACATTTACTAAAGAAATGACCAGCAAATTATTAACTTCTTGTTGGAAAACAGCAGAATATATTTAAATAATGCAGGGGTCATTTTTAAGGTCATTTAAAAGAAATTTCACACATGTTGCTTGGTAATTACCAACTACACAGTAATACCAAGGGTGGTCCGATTGATCGGGCACCGATCGTTATTAGCCGATTTGCTAAGTTTTACCCTATAAAGCCCGATCAGATAAACTCACGAGACAGTTTGTCTGCCAGTCAGCCGGTTGTGACTAAGGAGATAGCTGGACTGGTACTGCAGAACAATTCTTGTAACATTAGGTCTGGTGCTGAGAGGCCAGCCAGTGATTATTACTAGCCTGACAGCGCTATGGAGAGAGAGAGATCACTATGGTAACAGCATTAGAAGGCGCGCTCCACGTAGTGAGAAGTAGTCAGTTCAGTTTATCATTTGGGACTGTGTGTTCACCTTTTCGTCCCACGTGGAGGTGGGACTACATAATGCTGTTTGTCTTGAGCTCTGCAGCACAAGAGCTAACAGCAGTTGGAGCTAACAGCTGACTGAGCTAACAGCTTACAGCGGAGCTAAACACAGCATAATTGAAAGTTCCTGTTCAGAGGAACATGAAGTGTTAAACTTGAACTGCAGTCAAATGCAAACACAAGTTTACACTAAATAAATGTGTTGAAGTACTTTAGCTGAGTACAGTTTGGAGGTAAAAGTACCTTGATTTTGGAGTAACAGACACTTTCCATCTGTGTACATTTTATCGATCTGAAGTAACCAGGTACAAGACATGACCAGGTGGTGGAGGAGTGGCTTCAGGGTCAGACCTTAGTACAAAGACTGAGACACCTGAGACTGAGACACGGTCCTCAATTCCTAAATTCTCTGTGCTATTTACTTTCTAAATTTTGTTGAGAGATAACTTTTCATTTTGTTTTGAACCTATTTCTTTGAATCAATGTGAAATAAGTATAATTATTTATTTCCTCAACATTTTAATGATGATTTTACCATGCAACTAATAACTAACAACTATAGATGACAACAAAGTAAAGAAACATCCTTCTGATCAGTGATCGGTTCTAAATCCTTCTTTTCTTTTTAGCTTTGACTTTGTCAAAGAGGCTAGTAGAGAGCTCTTTAAATTTAAATCTTTAAAATTAATCTTATCATAATACAAATCAAATGGCCCAACAAACTATATAGTATATGACATTGTACAGCTGTCATGGTTTTGACAATTTAATATACTTGAAGATTGCTTTAGCACAGACGACTGTTTGCCAAGTGAGAAAACTACATGTGAGCTGTAACAAGTTGGTCTAAAAGATGTGTGTGTGTGTTTGTATTTATGTGTGTGTGTTGCAGGGGAGCACAGGGGACTGTGACATAGACAGATATTCAGTGATGCTTACATCAGTTGGTGACATTTAAGTATGTGGTGGTTGGACAGCAGAGAGTGAGGACTGTATGTGAGTGTCTGGTTGTGTCTGCAGAGGAAAACCAAACACACTGTGTGAATGTTTTACTTTGATTTTCAGTGTATTTTGAATCCAGCCCTCAATGGCCCAATGATGTCGGTTTCCATTGACCAATGACGTTACGTAATTTTGTTCTCAGCAAATTATAGATAATCAGTAAAGATTTCCAACTGGAATGATTCAGTCATAAAGATCTGATGTGTGATTAAGTGTTCCCTTCATTTATTTGAGCAATGTATTTTCTTATTGGACCTGCCCAGTGAGGTGAATCAAAAACACTCAGTTACAGGTGTGACAGCGGTGTTTTGGGGTTTTGGACTGTTGGTCAAACAAAACAAAACAGATGTCACCTTGGATTCTGGGAAATTGATGAACATTTAATCATTAGAAAGGTGTCCATAAATGATAAAGGCTTGATGTGTAATTATCTTATCTTGTGTCTTTGTAGTTATAATATCGCCAAGGTAAGTGTGTGTGTGTCTGTGTGTGTGTGTGTGTGTGTGTGTGTGTGTGTGTGTGTGTGTGTGTGTGTGTGTTTACTACCTCCCCATCTTGCCTGAAATCGTAGCCGTGTGGTATTACTCTAAAGGAAATGGTTTTTGGGCCGCGGCTCATGGGACACTGGCTTTCTTTATGAAGAAGTCCTGCAGTAAGAGCAGCAGCAGTAACACAACTTACCAAATGAAATGATGTGTCTGTAACAAACTCGCTGACAGTCTTTGTTCTTTTGTTATCATGTGTGGGTGTGGTCAGAAGTGTGCTTTCTTCAACCTGTAACTACACCTCACAGTAATAAGTTAAGTTACTTTCTAAATAATAGAAACTACCATTCATCATGATGTTTTCATGACAGTATACTTAATATCTTGCAATACTGGTTTTCTGAAAACATAGAAAAGGGTAATTTTCCTGTACATCACATGTAGGTGTCAGGCTTTTGCAAATCAGTGCCAATTAGTTCCTGCACTTAAAGATTAGCATGCAATGTAGTACACTGTGCAGCGACAATGACATGGTCCCCCACTGTCTGTCCTCTTCTTTAGTCTTTCATTCACAGCTCTAGTTAGAAGCAGCTGAAGTTGAGCAGAGCTGCCTGCCTCGATCACTGTCATGAGGACTCAGCGCACACATCACTTATTGGGTGTGTGCGTTTGTGTGTCTGAGTGAGAGGGAGTGAGAGCAATGAGGTGGAAAGGGATGAGGGCAGATGTCCACTCGAATAGTTGTTATTCAATGTTAATTATACACCAACCAGGCAGAGAGACAGACAGGACAACATGCAGGCTGCTGTTATTGACATTATACTGACTGTTCTTTCACAGAGATCAGTTCCCACACCCACACATGCCCTTTTCCTCTGGTGTGCGTGTGTGTGTGTGTGTGTGTGTGTGCGTGTGTGTGTGTGTGTTAATCTGGGTTAGTCTCCTTTCCACTTCAGCTCCCAGTGATCTTTATGTTCCTACCACATGTTGATTTGTCAAATGTGTTTCTTTTCTTATTGGTGCACTTGATCAAGAAACTATTATAGATGATAATTAGTTTTTCACACAGACAATTGTTGTGTGGATTTCACTTATCTGGTCATTAAACTCCACTGATGAAATTATTACAAACAATGAGGGACTCTCAGGTTCACTTTTGGTATCAACTTGTGTCCTGAAGGATCCAACTGCAAGCAGACAGCTCTAAGTGCAGATGGTAACACCCCCTAGATGTACTGAGGATGCATTTGAGATCTGATCACTTAGACTACATGCATGAATGCCTGCAAATCCAAACTACGTGTTAGGGCTCTCTTAACATGTAAATGTCAGCATCTGTTTCTAAACACACTCTCCACTTACCGTTAAACTTGTTACTGTAATACTCCCTTACAAATTGTCAAAGAAGTCAACAATGAATTTAATAAAGCATTATAAAAAGTTGATAGATTATTGATGATTCATTACAACATATTTTAAATAAACTTTCTAAAGGTCATTATTTTGAAATGTATCGTTTGTTAATCCTATTGTGTGTGTGTTCCCTACAGAGCTCAGGGATGGAAGAGATGGTCTGGGAGCAGTTCACAGTCACTCTGCAGCGGGTGAGATCATTCACTGTCTATGTTGTTAAAACATGAGATATACAGAATATATATATATGTTCATCAACCTGAAGCATCTGATGACCAAAATCTGCATTTTGCAGTCCCCAAAATCTGACAACTGAGTTGTTTGTCAGTCTACTGTGTAGAAATCTTCAGTTCTTAGTTTCCGGTTTTAACAATAGTGCATGCTCGAGGAGGGAGGTCATAATTTGAGAATATTGAGAGCAGGAAGGAGATAACCTTCCCTCTGTTTGATGGGGCAGTTCACCCAAAGTCAAAAATACACATTTCTTTCTCTTACCTGGAGTGCTATTTATACATCTAGATTGTTCTGGTGTGAGTTGCAGAGTTTTGGAGATGTCTTCCTTCTCTCCATTGTAATGAAATTAGATGGCACTTTTTGGTCCTCAAAATTTTAAACTGTAAAACAACAAAAAACTAACAAAAAACTAACTAACCAAAATCCACATACATTGTTGTGAGCGGTTTCATGTAGGAAGTATTTTCTTTGTACCTGCCAACCAAATCACAGTAAAGAAGTAAGCAAGCATACTGAGGGAGGCTAGCTAATTAAGCTAGCTACTGATAGCACATTAATGTTTACATTCTCCACTGTCAGAAGCACTCGCCTCTTGTCCATGAGTAGATGCATGTTTTCTCTGAACAGTTATACGGTTACAAGTACGAGTCTTACCTAATGAGGTTATGAAATCTTAATTGTACTCGAGCACAGCAAATACAATATAATTTATCAAATTGCATTGGACTAAGGTGTTAACACAGGGTATATACAAAACACATATGGGAATAAGGTTAATTGGATTATATTCACCAGAAGTATAAAACCTGTTTCTGTGTCCCTAATAAATTTAAAAGTTCACTACTTTGTGAGGGAAATTACTTACTTATTGATTTTGGGTTGTCGAGAGAAAAAAATCCTGATATATTGGAAATCAGGAGAATTATAACTACATATAACATTTTTACTGTATCAATTAAGAGATATTTTGGGGTATAAACTATAATATATATCAAATGAAATATAGAAAATAAGTTATAATACTATGGCAGACGGGTGTACAGTAATGATAAAATGAATGAATAAATAAAAACAGGTTGTACTGTAATGTTTTATGTTCATATATATTATGAACATTATGTAGTAAGGTAGTAAGAGGAGTTTAAAGGTACAGTGACATCTATGTATCAGTATGGTGACATAAAATGCTGTTGTTGATGAAGGCTCCCAGTCATCCAGGTCATGGTACCTAGATAAAGTGCTGTTGTTATTTGCATTTTCTGAGTTTACTTTAGTTTCCTCTGTATAGCTAGCCGGCTAACTTTGTCTTTGCACTATATATCTGTAACTTCGCTGAGTTCAGCCTCAGAAGCTCGAAACAAAAAGCCTTTTAAACCCAGTGTGGGGATGTATGTCAGGCACTCGAAAAGAGGAGCTTATGAAGGTTTCGACAAACCACTAAAAAGGCACTTCATGATGGTAGAGGTGATTGGCACTGGGCGGTAGTTCAGGCAAAGTGCTTTGGTCTTTTTGGGGACTGGGACAATGGTTGACATAATGTGGGCAGCGCAGGCCAGAGCAGTGATATATTGAAAATGTCTGTGAAGTCATGTACACACCATGAGAGTTTTGCAATGTACGTAATGTTAAATGACATCTTCTCATAAGCAAATTGCGTGCTCCAGCTGAGTTTGGGCAGTTTCGGGTAGTTATTATCATTATAACAGCCTGCAGGTGCAGGGGAGCTTCTAGTGTTTCATGCAGGTAACATTTTGCACTGCAACAAACAAAACATTCTGTGATCAGTGATCTGATCCACTAATTAATATGATTGTATATGTTACCTTTCTAGAGCCAAGGCCCCGAAGTGTAGTTGTTAAACCTCTGGTTTTACGGTAAACATGGAGTTGAGCATCAGATTAATCTCACAACGGATTTCTTCATAACCAAAACTAAGGTTAAAAGACCAATGTTAACTATGGATGTTTCACTCACTAATTGTTGTCACTGTTCAGCCAGTTGTAGTTAAGTCCTTTGATGGAATCGACTCTCCTCCAGAGGACAAAATCATCCAACCATATTAATTAACTTTATAGTCCCTTTTTCAGACTTCATCCTCCTCCAGCTATCCACAAGCTCATCGTTGTGGACAGGTTGTGTTGAAAAACGAGCCAGACTAGAAAAAAGATGTAAAACACAGGATGCAGCTAAAGTTTTCCTATTTACTCGCTCCTTGTGATTGCACCTGGTTTGTACTTTCTCTCCATTTTACCACCAAGCTTTATTAAAAACACATCAGTCACGTAGCATTAGGCTGACCAATAGTAACAGGGTTGATGCAAGAATGGATGGGCCAGAGGGACAGGGGAAGGACATTCTGCTGTGCGCTCTGCTGTGGTTGGTTCTCAAGCGTATGACTTAACAGTTGAGTAAGGCATAGGGACTGTATAACATGTAACTTTTGTGTAGTTATGCTTGTGGTTGGTTTGTATAACAAACAGCCAACAGCGGTCCTAATACAGGGGATTGTGATATGTAGTATACCCTGTACACGTCGACTTTTTTGGCTGTCGCAGTCCCTCCTGAACACCCTGCTGTTGCTCTTCTTGGGTAACACTCCTCCTCCGGAGCTGCTCTACGTTTCCTGAGTGTCTCTGGGTTAGAGTGAGCAGACAGGCCAGGTGTCCAAAGGGCGGGCTGCCCCTCCACGGGCAGCCTGGTGACAAAACCCACCTTGCTGAAACTAAGAAACGTTTTCTGCAAATGGCAGTTCACCATGTATACACCCGGTCTGTCCGCTCTTTTAGCCCAGAGACACAGCTGTGAGTTTGCTCAACTAGCTGAAAAGGATATTGTGTTTTCTGGGTAAAGTACAGCTGGCAATCCACGGTATCACAATCACTGCTGGCTGCTTTTTATACCAACTGCCATAAAAACACAGACACAACCAGAGAATATTTGATTTGAGCGATTGCAGTCAGATACAGTTGAAATCCTCCATGCTGAAGTCTTACTCAAAAACTCTTTAACACTGCTGTGATTAGTTGTTTCACCGTAAGCTACTGATGAGGTAACAACCAATCGCAGCAGAGCATCCAGTAGGGTGTGCCTCCCCCATCCCTCCGGCCCATCCATAGAGTACCGAAGTCGTGCCCCCTCTGGTGGACCTCATGGAACCTTATTTTTGAAAACAATTGTACAGGAGTTAATGGGAAGAGACAAACACATTTTTGTTCCCATTTGAGTTGTGCCATGAATCACACATATGATGTTAAATTAAAAGATAATTTTCCAAGTCAAGAAAGTCACAGTTTGTCATAAAAATAAAGTAAAATACCATCTTGTTTTGTGTTCAACCACTCAGTGAACTATATCGTGTCACTCAACACCAGCATGGCCGCCGACTTGGATCAGAAAAGGTAGTAAAAAAGATGACAATAACAATAAATCTGGCCATATTGACAACTGTAGTTGTACGTCAGTTTCGCTCTACAAGGTTTCAGTTATGGGTTTTGGTGACTGTTTAACGCGTCAACCTTGCTAACACAACTGTTGGCTGTAGTCTTTCTAATTACATATTTTCCCAGTTGTATATTTCATCAGTTTTATGACAAACTAAACACAACTGTCATGACTTTGAAATTTTTTTCCAAGTTTTTTTTATATCGTTTTAATTGAAAAACATAATATGTACTTCATGGCAAAATATCAATGGGATTAAGAAATATTTATCTCTCTCCATTCACTACCATATTACAAAATTATTTCCAAAATAATAATAGCTATAATAAATAATCAACCTAGTAACAGGTGTAGCAACAGCCCATAATTCCCATCAAGTCTAGTACTTGACACGGTATTATGGTAAGTTTGCTGTTTTAAGTTCCAAATTGCAAATGTTACAAATGTTAATGTTTGTTAGTCTTTGTAATACTGTGTCTGTGTAGAACTTTGTGATACATATTGGTAATTATTTTTGTGTTGGTTCATAGTTTCAACCGTTACATTCATCAAGGTCAGTTGTATTTCACAGCATCATTTTACAGCAATTCTTTGACCCACCAACCAGTGGACTTGGCATATTATTGATAAGGGCAGACAAATAATAGTGCAAAGCCACATTGGTGTGTAGTTCCTGGATCGGCTGCTAGGTCTGACCCGCAGTCCCTATGCTTATGCCGACATACATTACGGCCTTGTACGATAACACCTGACAGTTGGGGGACATAAAGTCCTGTTGCCCCCCATATTCTGGCACCAGTGGTCTGTACACATCTGCCTTGGATATCATTAGTGGGCAGCTGGGAGAGATGTAGACATTATCTCAAGCCTGCTGGTTGTCCTGTTGTAGTCTGTAGTGGTTCTTAGTCCAGACCACATGTTTCTGTATCAGAATCAGAATCAGAATTCCTTTATTAGTCCCGCAAACAGGGAAATTTGTGCGTTACAGCAGCCAAAGGACAGTTCAATTTAACAATAAACAATAATAGTAGTAAAAAATAAACAATATAATAAAAAGGTAAGAAGTAGAAATAGACTCGTATATACATAATGTGTACACATATAAACAGTGTAATTATAAACAGTGTGGGCAGTGAATTGTTATTAATAAATAATACATATGAGTATGATAATTCATAATGCAAACCAAAATGAGAAATGATTTATGTATAGAGTTTTTTATGTCACACTGCACAGTGAGGTCTCCTGGGAGCAGTGCTGGTTGTAGAGTCTGATAGCAGCAGGAAGGAAGGACCTGTGATACCTCTCCTTCACACACTTGGGGTGTATCAGTCTATCACTGAAGAAGCTGTCCAGTGCTGTGATAGTGACCCGCAGGGGGTGGGACTGCTTCACCAGCAGCGATGACAGCTTATCCATCATCCTGCTCTCTCCCACCACCTGCACTGGGTCAAGAGGGCATCCAAGCATGAAGCTGGCCTTCTTGATAAGTTTATCAGGAGTGCCCCCTGCACTCCAAAGGACCTGAGCTTCCTCAGCAGATGGAGTCTGCTCTGACCTTTCCTATAGGTTGCTACAGTGTGATCAGTCCAGTCCAGTTTATTGTTCAGGTGAACTCCCTGGTACTTGTAAGATGTCACCATCTCAATGTCCGTTCCCTGGATGTTCACCTGTGTGCAGGGTTGTCTGTGCCTGTGGAAATCCACCACCGGCTCTTTCGTCTTCCCGGCATTGAGCTGGAGGTGGTTCCGGTGGCACCAGTCCACAAAGTCCTTAATAAGTTCTCTGTAGGCTCTGTTGTCCCCGTCCCTGATGAGGCAGATGATAGCAGAGTCGTCAGAGAACTTTTGTCGATGGCGGTGGGGTGATTGGTGGGAGCAGTGTACAGGGTGAACAGGAAAGGAGCCAGGATTGTTTCCTGTGGAACAGTAGCCCCATCCCTGTGTCCGACACACGGTCCCGAGTACTCAAATACTGTGGCCGGTTGGTGAGGTAGTCGAGGATCCAGGACGTAAGGTCCTCGACTACCTCACTAACCGCCCACAGTATGTGAGGACTCGGGACTGTGTGCCTGGTATTTTGAGCCTGGTACTTCTGGTACTCCACATTGTGCCTGTATTGTTTTCTCGCACTGCCAGTGTGTCTCTTGAGGGAGTACCTAGATTACCTGTATGCGACTAAATTGGGTGAGTTGTAATTCCTGCTGATCCTCTGCTGGTCTTACTCTTTTTCTCCTGGTGGCTGGTAAACAATGAAGTGACCCACTAACACCACCCACTGCTTATGGAGTGTCTTTGATATTTGTGCTACTCCCTCAGGACTTTTGTTTGCACATTGTTGCTTGGAACAAAGATATCACAGTACTTTTCATGTTGCACATCTGCAGAGTGGTCGTACTGACCACCTCAAACAAGCAGGTGCAGGTGGGTGTGGTACATTATTTCTGTTGTTGAGAAATTTTGCTTGAATTTTTATAGGAAAGAATCTACTGTTACATCAGTTAGATCAAGTAACAGTTTACTTTAATCTCTTTAATGTATCGCAATATACTGTATTTACTGTATTAGTGGGAAATTGGAAAATTTAAATGGATTCACCTGGTCAATAAAATACTCCAGAATCCACATTAAATCAAATCTAAATTAAACACTGAAGCTAAGTTTTACTCCTTATTGAATAAATCTCACAATAACAAAATAAACTACCCTTATATCTTCTACATTTCTATCGTGCAGATGAACATTATTCTAAGAATAGACCACACCGACCAGAGTTAACCCACCGTTGGGCTGCTCCACGACTTACATTCACATCAGCAACATCTACAAAATGTTCACTGAAAATGTAGGCTATTTCATTTGTTTTCTACAATACCTGCATATGACAGCAATAAGATTTGTGATGGTTATTTTTAACTAACAACTATTTTTTTATTATAAAGCAGGTGTAGTGCTATATAAATCCTGTGGAAATATCAATATGCTCAAACCACAGAAAATGCCCCCAGCCCACATTCAGAAACTGTGCCTTCATACAAGCTGTCAGGACTTCTGTAAGTTTGTGATGTCACAACTATACAGTCACCATCCTCAACAATGCCCCCGGCACACCCTGTGAGAGCTGATCAATCGGACAGAGGGTGGATAGAGGTGCTGTAGACATGGACGGTTTTAGAAAAATAATGTCTTTTGTGAACTTTAAAGCATTTAAACATTTTTCTAAAAGACACCCAACATAAAAGTATGAACCTGAAAATGAGCATCATATGGGACCTTTAAATGTTTAATAACACTAAATGCTGTCTTGAAGTCTGACAAATAACATGTTTAGTTGTTCAATATTTTACCCAAACTGTGATCTTTCCTTATTCTAACCTGGAGCAGGGCTTATAGTGGAGGTGTCATAATTTCAGTTCTAAATCAAAAATTGATTCATTCAGTTTTGATCGTCAAAAGCAGTATCAGCGATTCTCACTGTATTTCTTTCCTCTAACCCCGCCTACACATGCGTCTAAAGATGCTGAAGAAAAACACTCCAAAGAGGTGCAGAGGTGGGTAGAGTAGCTACTCAAGTAAAAGTACTGTTACTTTTCATGAACAGTTACTCAAGTAGAGATACAGTAAACATCAAAATAACTACTTGTGTTAGAGTACAAAAGTACTCCTTAAAGTTCAATGATTCCAGTACAGTTATCTCAGTTCCCATCACAATCAGGTGAAAGCCGCCCATATCCAGGTCTGTCCAAACACATGAAGACAATAAGACTACAAAGGTGGTTAAATTACTTACTTAGGTGAATTAGGAGATAATGCTGTGCCTATTATTATATTTCGTCATTGTATATTAAAACAGGTGTTTTCACCTCTTTATTTAGACCTGACAAGACCACTTTATATATAAAACATTATATCAGTGATGTCCACATGAAAAAAAGTTTTGTCTTTTGTTTGTCTTTTTCGTATGCATAATTCATATAATTATAATCATAATCATCATAATCATAATCATTGTTTGTCTTTTTCGTATGCATAATTCATATAATTATAATCATAATCATAATAATCATATCATAATCATAATCATATAATTATAATAATTCTTCAACTGGTCCAGAATTCAGCTGCCCGTATCATAAGAAGCACCCCCTCTATCCACCACATCACCCCTGTCCTTCAGCAGCTCCACTGGCTCCCGGTTCATTTCCGTATCCAATACAAAGTCCTCCTGGTAACATTCAAGGCCATTCACAACCTCGCCCCCCCATATCTGTCAGACCTCCTCCATGTTCCCACTCCCTCCCGCTCCCTCAGATCTTCCTCCTCCATACACCTGTCTGTCCCCTCCGCCCGTCTCACCACCATGGGGAGCAGAGCATTCAGCCGCTCTGCCCCCCGCCTCTGGAACTCACTTCCACCCCAACTCAGAAACATTGATTCACTCCCCCACTTCAAATCACAACTCAAAACACACCTGTTTAAAACTGCCTATTCCCTCTGATGCCACTTGCCCTGTCCCATCCCTTCAATCTATTGTAATTGTTCTTATTTTGTGTGTTTTTTATTGATATTGATGTTTATTCTTGATGTTTTCTTTTATCTCATTTGTGTACGGTGTCCCTGAGTGTCCAGAAAGGCGCCTTCTAAATAAAATGTATTATTATTATTATTATTATTATTATTATTATTATTATTAATTTGGTATTTACTTTTCTTTCTCATTTGATCAGGTTACACCAGTAAGCATGACTAGTTAAATGCATGGCACTCATCGCTCACATACCGTTAGCTTGAATATTTACATGAGGGCAGTAAGCCGGAAAAGTAGCTGTAGTATTCAAGCATGATATACTGTGTGTATATATTTACAGCTCTCTGTCAGTGATTGGTTCTCTGCTGTTCTACTGACTCAATTCAACTGCAGCCCACTGCGCTTTGAGCTGTTAATTTATCCATAAATATTAGTGGTTAGCGCCCTTTGAAAGCCATACTCCTTCTGCTTTGAACAGAGTCATGTGGAGGCATAGCTGTTAACAGAATGTGCATGAACGCATAAAATAACAAAAATAAAAGTAGCCCCATTCTAGTTCCACTGTTTCCAAATGTAACAGAGTGAAAGTAAAGATTTTTCTCAAAAAATCTTATCAAGTTATTTAAAGAAAAAGTAACTCAGATACATGTAAACAGAGCAAATGTAACACATTACTACCCACCTCTTCAAAGATGATACAACTGGCATTCCTTTAGCTGCACTTTCAGACACTCATCCTGTCTTGATGAAGACTATCAACTGACTGGTACCAGAGGTAACTGGAACTGTGTTGAAGCTGTTGGGTTTATATGCGTGTGTTTGTTTAGGAAGATGGTTTACTCGGGAGAGATTTGAGAAACCAAACTGAATTAAATCTTTTGTTGGTTATTGTTGAATCACTGAAAGGGGATGTCTTTGTTGAACTCTGGAATCTTTATTTTTAGTTCATATTAATTGAACTTCCCGAACACTATTCTGTAAAAACTTCACCAGGATAAAGTCAAGCTGTTGTTTTAAAATACCCCTATCTGTTTAAAGAACCATTTGAAAATGTAAATGACAGTTGTCAGGGCATAAACCCAATGATCTGTTGATCTTTACAAATCCAAATGTGAGTTGAACAACAGCATAGCCGTCAGTGCTCATGAATTTGGAGAAACATGACACCCATATTTTTAATAGCCTATACCTAAACCTATGTGAGCCACGGGATGCAAACTCCTCTCTGGTGTCAACGTCCTGCGCTTTTTGTGCCAGCCATGCAACCCAACCACCTACCTATGACTTCTGTGCAGTACAGTGAGGTAACAACAACATTCCCATTGAGCAGCAATCATGTTTCCTCCAAAACAAATAGTAAAACCATTTAGTGGTTTATACGGGTAATTTTAATGAGACAGTGTAGACATCAGCAGCAGTGTATTTTGCAATGCACATGAAACACACAATCATCCTAGCAGGATAGAAAAGTAGATATCATCACAGTTTCAAAAAATCAGTTTTAATGTGAGTCTTTTCTAATTGATTTTTTTCTGCAGGACTCTAAGATGGGTTTTGGCATTGCTGTGTCAGGTGGGCGTGACAACCCCAACGTGGATAACGGTGAGACGTCAATCATCGTGTCAGATGTGCTGCAGGGAGGACCAGCAGATGGATTACTCTTGTAAGTCTGTCAAAAAGTGACCAAAATCCTCCTTAATGGTAGATACTTCAGTTAACTGCTGCTGTACCTGTCGAATCCTCAACAGCACTTCTACTACAATTACTGCTGCTAGTTACCCTGTATACTTAACTCTCATTTCAGTCAAAATGCTAATGAAATCTGCATGTCAGTATAACATAAAACTGAGTGAGCTAGCACAGCTTCTTGTCCTGTAAAAAAATCTTGCTATAAGGGTCTCAAGAACACAAAACTATGTGTGGCTATCAATATACTTCCCAAGAGCTTGTGCTACATAAGTACAATACTGACCTCATTATAGGGCTGCAAATAACAATTATTTTCATTATCGATTAGTTGTTGGTCTAAGCAATGTCAGAAAACTGTGAAAAATATCGATCAGTGTTTTCTAAAGCCTAAGATGATATTCAAATGTCTTGTTTTCCCCACAACCCAGTGATATTCAGTTTACTGTCTGAGAGGAGGAAAGAAACCATAAAATATTCACATTTAAAAAGCTGGAATCAGAATTTGTTCTTGTTTATCAAAATAATTGGCGATTAATTTAATACTTGACAACTAATTGATTAATCAAATAATCGTTGCAGTTCTGTCTCACTAACTCAGAGATTATGTATATCGACAACCCATAAATCAATCAATCAAAGAATTAGTTTCCGCAATCAAGTTAAGTGGAATTGCACACAAAGAAACTGTGATCTGTGAAACATTTGTTTACTGTTGACTTTAGGATTTTTATTTTCTTTCTTCTTTTTATGTCCAGTGAGAATGATCGCGTCATTCAGGTCAACTCCATCCCCATGGACAACGTGCCTCATTCCTTTGCTGTGCAGTCCCTCCGTAAATGTGGAAAAGTGGCCAGAATCGTGAGTATGAACCACACACAAGGAACTTATTATTAGCATTATTACCTCCACCAAGGAAGTTAAGTTTTGGTTGGTTTGTCAGCAGGATCACACAAAAACTATTGAACTGATGTCCACAAAACTTGGATAGAATAGAATCGACCCCAATAACTTTTGGTGCAGATTGTTAGTCAGCTAATAGGATGGCCAACATTAGCTGGTGAGTGGTTAAAAATTCTGCCAGAGGACTACCAGAAGCTTGTGGATGACTATCAAAAGAACCTAACTGAGTTGAAAATGGCCAAGGGACATTTAACCAACTATTAGAATTATTGTATGTTTATTTTTGAGCCAGCAGATGTGGTCACATTTAATGATAAACACAATTGATTCAGATTTGAGGCAAACTTCATGAATGATTTTTGTGACAAAGTAGTATGTGGTCCTCTCATTCCATCACAGAAAATGAGAGCTGTAGAAATCATCGGAACTGAAAACTGCCATGATATACATGTTCCTTACAAGTGGATGTAAATTTTTGAATGCGACAGTAGGTACTAGATTCCCTGTCGTTAAACTGACCACAGCTGGTCTCAGAGTTTGTGTTTGGCCCCCACATCGCCCGTGCTCACTTGGAGCCTGGTACAGTTAGCTGCTGTTGGTTGTTACTAGCAACAAGTACAGCCATCTGTTCTGTAAATCACAAAGGGTTCAGGCAGAGCAACCAGAGGACATAGAGGGAAAACAAAGGTTACATTCGTAAGCTTCCTTATATTTAACCCCTCCTAACTGCCAGAGACAGTGCTTATCACTGGATGACTTATGACAACAGGGTCACGAGGAATCCAAGTACCCGCCTAATAAGGATGAAGCAGAGGGGCTTGGCCAAAGAACTACACCCAATGGATGGTGCATGGCCACATTTACTCTATTAGACACTTGACCCCAGATGGTACAGCGCCGTAGCTTGTACATAGGCTCTACGGGCACGCACCAGGCACAACAGTCCTGACTTCCCTTTTCACATGGGGGGGTCCAACTGTCCAAGCTGTATAGGCTGACTGAGGTGTGAGTGTGCCAGCACCTTAGGGAGGAATGCTGTATTTAGCCAGAGAGTGATTCCTGACCCATCTGGGTTCTTCTTTCTGAACTGCACACCAGTCAGACAACAACCTCCACCTGCTTTGGTCTTTTGTCTTCCACATGCTGAAGTGACGGGCAGGCCCTCACAGTGATGATGTATAGAGCTGCACCAATCTGAGAGGGGTCCAGAGAGTACTGCCCCAGGTTCACCTTGAGGCCCAATCGGGTCATGTGCAAAAGAAGGCAATCCATGTCCTGTAACTTGGAAGCCGGGACAGAACACAATTAGATACGGCAGGATCTTTGTGCCCTGGGACTGCAGGGGCAAGAGGGCTGCCTAACCCATTAGATGCTCCATATTGGCCAGCCTAGCAACCCTCACCGCATAGTGCATGAGGCTGCAATTCATGCGTGAGCCCTCTAAGAGGCCCTTCCTCAAATTCTCGATACCAAGACAAGAGGGGCAAAGGTCATGTCTGTCTTCAGATTAAAGGAACTTGGGGCAGGATTTGTGAAAAAATAAACATGCATTTTAAGTTTTTTAATGCTAATGGGTGATGAAGCGTTCAAAACCAAAAAGAATGAGCCCACCCACGTATCTCTCCATTGCCTTGAACAGGCTGTGTGCTGCATAATGTACTGCAATTCGGTGTCCGAATTTCCCGCGCAGTCCTGCGGACGTGACGTAAGATGACGCTGAATGCGTATCCTCGACGGCTTTCGACTTGGATACACGAAGACAAGCGCGGTGGACCCAAACTAGTGTTTGGGTAGTAATGGATTCTGCTACAGCCAGCAAACGACCCACCACCACACAAGGTCTACTAAAAAGCCATACTAAGAAGAAAACAAAGGTTTTATCAGCGGCATGTCATGAGTCGAAACAAAATTACGACCAAAGCCGGGCTGGCACCCAGATAAACATCGGATACGCGTTCAACTAGTGGAGGTAGCTTCAACTTGAATTGGGACTGAAAACAGATGCTGACATGGCTCATTTCCTAGTAACCAGGTAAGAAAACATTACAGGTCATGTTTAGAGCTTGATTTGAAAATCATATGAGATCACCGAGGTCTCGGAGTGACCTAACGTGCAAAGTAGCGTTAGCTGCAAACATGTAACTTAGTTCACTGCTGTGTAACACTGAATAGTTACAGACTGCGCATTTTCCACGGTCCTTTATTCTGAAACCGAATAGTCAGAAATATGTCCCTTTTATATATGGGACCGAAAGCCCAACCTGTTATCCGGGAGGTGACGTTAGCAGCTGGCTGTAGCCACAACTAACGTTTTGTTTGTGTCTGTGTAGTAACATTAGCCGCTAACACACAGCAATCCCGTATCAGAGACGATATTTCTGTCCCTCACTATGCCGTCTTTGCTTTCGCCTGTGCCTGTCAGACTGCATCAACCGTAACGGTAAATCGCCGTGCTTGTGTGTCGCTACACACAGCGAGCCGGCTTCCCGGCTGCTTCGTGTGAATAGGGGATAAGGCATCAGCTGCACTGCTGTGAATAGTTCATGCGTGCTCCCACACTGGCTTGTCTGATGGCTGCATTTACCGTAACGGCCGTCGTGTCACTATTGAGTCTTATTTCTTGATCCTGCCCCAAGTCCCTTTAAAGACGAGCTTTACAGGTAGCACATTTATGAGAAGTGATCATGATGGCAACACTAGATGCTGCAGCCAGATAAGGTCAGACTGAGCGAGACCACTTTGCTGACTAAGAATAAAAGATGTGAAAACAGTATATTGAGCACTCCGCTAATCATGAAAACAACAAGAATACAAGAAACAATATATTCCTCAACAGGGAAGCAAGGAGGCTCCTCTTACTGACACACTCAGCTACATAATGCTAATCGATCTTACCGGTTGATGTCTACAGGTGAAACAGGTACTTATCACTCTGTTGGAAACAGAGCCGTCCGCTTGTATGAGGCGAAGGCTGAACCGTGAATCCACCGCTCTCCCATCGGAGAGGGACAGCTTGTCTCAGCCTTCGGTGGGCAAGCAACCCGCAACTTCAATCAATGTGATCACAAGACTACACGCAACAAGCTCACAGTAAAATTTTAACATCAGGTGATTTGACTTAATGCTACTACAGCAGTTGACCTGCGTAAGTGAGAATATGATAAGGGACTCTGATTGCCTGTATGACACCAGTAGTTATACCTGGTCGGGGGTCATCCGAGGTCGTACATGACTTTGTTGATATAAATACTCGACCTGCGCAAGACGGAAGATATCCTGCCTCTGCCAGTCAGGTAGGGTGAAATAAACCATAAAACATTGTCTCCATAAAATATGACCCAGATTCAACTCAATCAGTGAATCAAGTTATGAATTTCGTTTTTTTTTTTACAGTAATCAGCACATTTATTTCAGTGGCTTTTATCTATGTGTTCTACTTGGTACCATTCTACTTTGTATTAGAAATATTTTTATATAATACATTTTCAAACAGAAATGTTTAATAAATATATACATCACTATATTAATAACCCTGTTAACAAATCAATTATGACATTGCTACGATTGGAGACTTGACAGCTCACAGTTTCCTAGTACTGTAATAACTCAACATGCCATGAAAAGAAAATTCCCTATAAATGGGTGTTGTTCTTGAAAAAAGTTTTTCTTGGTAGTTGAAATTGTTTACTATCTCAACAACTGCTGGTTTTCTCAGCCACTAAGTCAGGGATGTAGGACTTCATTTCCAGGAGTGGTACCTTCAATCTGCGATCCAATGAAAAGAGCTGGTTGTGTTTGCAGATTTTAAATAAAAAACAATGATAATGAACCTTAACTACTGTATAGTGTACTGTAAAATTCTGTTTTTGTTTGAACCCCAATACACCCCTCTAGAGCCACTGTAGAAGCTTTTTCTTTAATGGGAGCTTAGCCTTGGTTTTAACAAAAATAAAAAGTATATATAATTGATCTCCTGTCAAATGGGATGGAGCATCCCAAAACTTAATTAAACTTTTTTTTATTATTATTTTATGTCTCTCTCAAGATAATTGTGATTGTGACCGTAGGTGCTAATTACTCTGCTATTTAAGGGTCCAGTACATTTCTTAAGAACTGTTTGTTGGAAGGTAGAATATCTTTAGAACTGATCGAGTATACCGTGGCCATTAGTCAGTATGACCTGCTGCTGAAAGGACTGAGCAGACCACTGAGTCATCACTGAACCTCTGCAAACACAACAAACACCAAACAGAGGTGGAGGGAGGTGACACACCTTCAGCACCAAACACTGTGTGTAGGTGTTTTGGTACTGGGGTCAGTGTTGTGATGCTTTGACCCACTGTACATCGCACCACACCTCCCACACGCAGTGCTAATGCAGCATCATAATGACTCATTTAGCAGTTGCACACACATTAATACAGCTTTTATAGCCTTAAAGATCAAGCAGAGTTGAACAATTGTTAAGTTATTGATCTGCTTTCCCTTCACATTTACGAGCAGTGCAACATAGAATCTTTTTAGTTTATCATTTCATATATACTTTACTTTTTACTTGAAGCAAATCTCCAAGCCAATTTACTGTGAATGATAAAGTCTACAGGGAGTTTATATATCATGTAAGGGGCGAGACTGGTGTTTTTTGTCATCTGTCATTACTGTCAATGGTTAAGTAATAGTATTGTGCACATGTAATCAGATTTTACTAAATGAAGGCACCATTTAATCAACTTAATTATATTCTGTGTAAATAGTTGGTTTTAGATGTAGCCCTAATTGCTCTAATAATTTTCAGAAATATAAGTCTCAAATGTACATTCTACATAATTTACCATTTAAAGGGTCAAGTTGAAAGATATTGCCAAAATTTTAGTTTAAAACATTCAACAAATGAACTAACATTATCACCAGATTTTGAAGAAACAACTGTGTGGACATTATGTCAAAGACATCTATGTACTGTGTTACAGAGATGTTGACCGAAGTTAGCATGCTAACCAGCTAGCCCCAGTTGTCCTGTACTAACAGAAAAATACAACCATATACCAGTAGCTAATAGGGCCACATAGCTCCAAGGCTAACTGAATTACTTGCTAGCGACTGCTAGTCGCTAAAGCAGCTGATAGCTATAGTTATGTTGTCCCTTATAGTTTTGGAACTACCTTCAAAATACTGTCCATATACATCCTACCACAACGATGTGGTACAATATTACAACTAATGGGGGGGATTTTCTTTTAAAAATTAAACATTTCATTTATGTAACATTTCAATTACTTGGAACACTAGAAGAATAGAACAGTTGAAAACCTTTCTAAAGATTAAGAACAATATTATGGTCTCGTGTGATTTTAAATATAAAATATAATATACAAATAAAATACTATAAAAATAGAACATTTGAAAACCTTTATAAACTGGACAGATTTGAACACTTAAGATTAAGAACAATATTATGGTCTCAAGTAAGGTCTCAATAACATGAGCAAAATAAATAAATAGCCAAAGCTATAAAATTACAAATACTGTTGAAAAATAAACAGAATTAAACTCCATTTTGGAGATGATGAAAATTATAAATATAAAATATAATATACCTATAAAATATAAATATACAAAGTAAATTAAATAGCTTTCACACTGAAGTAACAGACTTGCTGTCTGTGTTGTAAATCACAAATCAAGGAACTTGTAAGTAAACAAATGAACAACTTCTTCCTCTTAAGAAAACCAAACTCATTGCATAGTGGAGTGGATCCAAGAGTTTAAAATTCTTCTTCAGAAACACCATCATGTCCACATTGTCTGGTTAGAGGCTTGCTCTCTGTGCTGTGACAATGTCCCCTGCAGTGGAAAACACCCTTTCACTGGGGACAGATGTGGCTGGGATTCCAAGGTAACATTTAGCCAACTTGGCGGAGCACATTTTGTGAGAAATGCGCCCGGCTTGACAGTTCATAACGGGGCTCAAGCACACTAAGTAAAAACCATTGTTTTCCGCCACCGAAAAGGGGCGCATGTCCAGAGCCATGAATATTGCAATTGCCCCCATAATCTTTTGAGCCTGGTCCTAATTGGCTGGAAATTTAACTTGGAATAAATTAGGGAGAGTAGACTGTTGTTGTTGGGGTTTCTTTGCTCTTAAATTGATGGCAGGATGATGCCTTAAGATATGCATTTGCATATTCGACGTGTTGCCTATCACTTGAGGAAGCTTCTTAAAACACTTACTGCAAATGGTTTGGGTTTTGTCCACAACACGACTGCCATCCTTAATCTCAACCGGGTAGCTGAAATGTTGCCACACTGCTGACCTAAATGAGCTTGGAGGGTTTGCAATATCAGGGTTACCGGCATTAGTCATTTTCTTGTAGCCAACTACTTCACCCAGCCTAGCAGCTACTCACAAAAAGTTTAGCGTCTCATGATTGGAGGGTAGTCACATGACATGCCGTTGGGGACGCTTACAGGTAAAATTAAATAATATCCTCAACTAATTTTGTGGTTTAGGTCTACGTATTTTTATAATGATAAATCCAAATAATAATCATAATAATAGCCATTTAAAAAGTTTGGTAGCACTGATAGATCATAGGGCTGGATCTGGACTGGAAGTTGTGTCACGATTCTGCCTTCTCACACCACGAGACAGGTTCGTGGATCTGAGTGTCACGATTTCAGTTTCGATATGTGTATCGTTACAGCCCTACTCACTATTTCCTCTGATGTAGGCCTGTACATCTACAGGAGCTAGTGTGTGTGTGCATGTGTGTGTGTGGTGTGCATGTGCCCATGTGGGTTTAAGTGTCCTGCACAGTAGAGTTTCAGGTTTTCAGCCTGGCTGCCTCTCATGCTGCTGCAGTTCTAAAAGTAGCAGCACTTTTCTCCTGTGTACGCTGAACCAATCTCACTGCTCCACACAGTTTGTTTTTTTTCACAATTTCTTTATTGATTTTCCATTTTAATTAACAAACATTCATACACATAACAACAACAGTATAACATACAAATACAAAAACAGGAACCCCTCTAACCCACCCTCTTCCCACCCACAACAAGATCTACGGTTAACAAAGTTCTGATAATAGTATCAAAATTTGCCTTACATATTTAATCTGTACATATTCCAGTGAATATCAATCCTCTTACAGTACCAATACTCCAGACGTGTAACCCTTATTGGGCCATTCCAAGATCATGAAGGTGGTGGCAACAGATCTTGTCCAGCCCTAGGTTGCACATTCAAATTATTTATGAAGGTTAGGAAAGACAACCACATTTTGTTAAAGTCCTCAACTTTTCCTCTTGCCATGTAAGTCAGTTTTTCCAGTGCCAAATTAGATGACAGCTCTGTAATCCATTGGCCCACGGTAGGTCCCTGAGTCTCCTTCCACTTTAAGGCAATCACACGTTTAGCTTGCAACAGACAGAAATTAATTAGTTTGCGTTTTTTTACAGTCACTGGGAAGTTCTCAGGATATATGCAATAAACATATCTTAGCTTCAACTGGAATTACCTTTTCTATGAGTTTAGAAATTAAGTCAACAACTTCTTTCCAGAATATCTGCAGTTTTTGACAACTCCACATACAATGTAGCAGGGTACCAACTTCTTCCGTACATTTGGTGCAGTAGTCAGGAATATTGGGATCAAAGTGGTGCAATTTCACAGGTGTGATATAAGTTCTGAGCAACCATTTATACTGTAGAAGTTTGCATCTTGTGTTTATAGTTTGTGTTTGAGCCAGAAGACATGCCTTCTCCCAGTCCTCTATGCTAATGTCTGATTGAAGATCATTTTTCCATGAAGATAGATAAGAGAGAGAGTTTTCTTTAGAGCCTGCTAGTAACAAACCATAAAAGATTGATATTTGACCTCTGCCATGTAGGTTGTTCACCATGAGTCGTTCAATAGTAGATAATGAGGGTTCTGAGGTAGTTTTAATCTGGGAGTATATGAAGCTTCTTAGTTGCATGTACTTAAAATGATGTTTCCCAGGTAGGTCAAATTTATACTTTAATTGTGTGAATGACATTAAAACGCCTTCTTCATAAAGATCTTTTATTATGCTTAATCCTTTCTCCATCCATTGTTTAAATCCCATGTCACACCTCCCAGGAGTGAAGTTTTCATTTCCCCATATAGGTGTGAAACAGGAAAGTTTGGGGATATCATTTAAAAAGGTGTGGGCTTCATGCCATACTATCAGAGTGTTTTTAAGGAAAGGATTTTGTGTTCGTTTCCCAAGTATTTTAGCTTGAGACGAATAGAGGTACTGACACAATGGAAGTTCTATTGCATCATTTTCTATCTTTACCCAAGCTGGAACCTCTGTTGTATGAAAGTAATACATGGCTGCCCGGAGTTGAGCTGCCCAGTAATATAGTTTCATATTAGGCAGTTTAAGCCCACCACGTTCATAGGGCAGATAAAGAAGAGAAAGACGTAATCTAGGGCGCTTGTTACTCCAAATAAAGCAGGTGATGTTTTTCTTAAGAGTAGAAAAAAAAGAGACAGGTAGGGGAAGTGAAATCGCCTGAAAAAGATACAAGAACTTGGGCAGGACAGACATCTTAATAATATTTATACGTCCTATCATAGAGATAGGCATCGCGTTCCATTTCTCTAGGGACTCTCCTACAGATTTAACAAGTGGGTTATAATTGATTGGTATTATGTCTTCAATGACAGGCGATATCTTAATGCCTAAGTAGGTAAATCCTTCTGGAGTATTAGTGAACTGAGTGTGGATCTGGGGACCTTCTCTCTCTTCCTTGTTCAATAGTAGCAAAGCACTTTTTTTATCATTATTTTTATAACCAGAGAATTGTCCAAATACCTTTAGCAAATGGTTAAGAGCCTTAAGTGAAGTTCCTAGCTTTGTTAAAAACAAAACAATATCATCAGCAAAAACTGCTCCACACAGTTGAATATAAAAGCCTGACATGTCAGGGGAAATGGATTTGCTGCTTTGAATCACTGCTTTCACGACATATAGCTGTTTCTTTACTCTCACTCCTCTCTGAGAGTCAGACAGAGAAGCTATTTAGTTTAAAGCTAGGTTTCTTTTCACGTGTCTTCTTTAAGAGTTGTTTGTTTAGTCTCAGTGGACACACCGGTCAGTCAAAATATAAAGTCGGTCTGTGCAGTTTTGTTGTCTTTTTTTAAACCAAAAATGAAAAAACGTTATTTCTGCGTTGTTTGATAGCAATCGAAAAAGCAGTTACAGTGCTGATAAAAAGTATTCACCCCCTTAGATGTTTTTATAAATGGAGTCATGGTCAATATAATTTGGCTTGTTCGACAAAAAATTTACAAAAGAAAACTCTTTAATGTCAAAGTGAAAAAAGAATACTAAGTAATGTCAATTAATTAAAAATATATAATTTAAAAGTGGTTGCATAAGTACCCTTCACCCTTCAAGTGAGTATTTAGTAGATGCACCTTTGGCAGCAATCACAGCACTGAGTCTGTGTGGATAGGTCGTCGTTGCAAAACTGCTGAAGCTCTGTCAGGTTGCACGGGGATCGGGCGTGAACAGCAAGCCACAAATTCTCTATTAGACTGAGGTCTGGGCTTTGACTCGACCACACAGAACATTCACCTTGTTGTCTTTAAACATTTCTGTGTAGCTTTCACTGTATGCTTTGGGTCATTGGGTCAACTGTTGTTGTATGCAAACTCTCTCCCATCTCAGCTGCCGAAGCATCAACTCCTTCAGAGTAGTCAAAGGTGTCTTAGTTGTCACTAGTGTCGAGATCACAAGTTAATTATTAAATTATCTCAAGATCACAACGTTTTCGTTTTCTCTTTCTAACAAATTGATTTATTTTGTCATCTCGAGAAAATGAGCTTTGTTATGTTGAATAAATGAACCCATTATCATGAGAAAACAGAAAGTTGTTCCTTCTTATTACTTATAGCTTAATGTTTATTAGATTGGCAACGCCATGCCAGCAAGCATATATGGTGTCTTGACAAGTGTAGCAACTGATTTTTCAGATTAAGGAGTGCCAATTATTGATCAGTGCATCAGACTGCACTTCAGTCTTACTCATTTATATACATACTTTCTTAGCCTATACCTTTCAAACACCCACCAGTGTGGGTGGTTTCTTTTCTCAGGCCAGTGACAAGTTCAAGCCTACTGGAATTGAGTTGATCATTGTATGTAAGACTATTGTTTCATTCTGCCCTGACTTTACAACGATTTGGACGGTTAAAGCAATTTTAGCTGCTTACACTGTTATTATTCCCATTCACAGATTTACATATATGGCATAATGATCACTCCAGACAGCTACTATTGTTACACCTGTCTCTCACAGTAGCCATAAGGTAAATACCCTCTTCAAATCAGCAAATAAAGCATTCAAATGTCAAAAGCTCAGAAAAACTTATTTATAGTTAATATATAGTGCATGTATGTAATGGTCCACTCTAATTACTCTTGAAGTCATTTTCTCATAATAAATTATCTCGTTATCTCTGTAAAAACATCTGGTATTTCATCATAGTGACATAAACAAATTTGTTTTCTCAAGATCTCAAGAAAATGATTCTGTTTTCTCTGGAAAACAGCATTTGTCATTCCATGACAATGACATAAATTTGTTATCATGGGAAAACAGAGGAAATAATATATTTAACCCATGACTGTTTAGGGCTTCTGTATGAATGTTATATTTCAGTAACTATTTCAGCTCCAGAAGGGAATTGCGTTACATCTGGCACAAATATCCACTTGGACTGAGAGATGAACTGATTTAATTTTGCTGTTTTTTTGTGTTAAATCGGGTTTTGTGTGTTTTTTCGCTCTCTGTCAGATGGTGAAGAGACCTCGTAAGGTGGCGGTCCACTCACTGAAGCAGCCACCCTCCCCAGGTGGAGACACTCAGGAATACGCCCCCTCCACCCACTATTACGATGCTGACAATGACAACGACTGGTACCGTACTGAAGGCCGGGATCACACCTCTGACAGCAAAGCATACCTGGACCCCGAGCACAGGGGAGGGCGGGACTCCAACCAGAGAGCAAGGAGCCGAGGAAGGAGCCGTGAGAGAAGCTCGCCCAGCCCGGACAGATCCAGGAGGGAGGGTAGCCGTGGACAAGCATTGGACAGCAGCGCTGAATGTCAGAGGTACCACAGCCAAGGGCGTAGCCCCAGGGACAGCTGCCGCATGGAGGACAAGTATGAGCGAGGAGGAGGAGGAGGAGGAAGAGGAGCGAGGTATAAGAGCAGGGACCATCTCAATGACAACCCTCCATCCCCAGAACCTTCCAGAGAGCTAGAGCCACTGGAGAAACCTGTCAACGTCCTGCTGGTGAAGAATAGACCCAGTGAAGGTAAAACACACCAGCTACCTAAAAGGCTTGCCCATTAAACTGAGAGGGGGCTGTGCTGTACCATACAGCCACATGACCTTGGATTTTCATTTAGAATTCAGATGATTGTCTTTCATTGTTAAGTAAAACTATTAATTACATTCTCTCGACTCCACAGAATCATGCTTTATTTTCAAGTATTTCTCAGACCTACAGTTAAAACACCATCTACTGCAGCCTCTGTCATTTCTATAGAGTTGAACTCACACCTGTCTAAGCACAGGCTTCATTAAATTTGACTCATTGCAGGGCTGTTGTATTGGATTGTATAGTTTCTATTTGTCTTGTCACTCAGTATATTTAATGACCAGAACAAAACAGTGTATAAAGCAGGAGGCACTGTAACATTTGAAAAGTGGAGAGCTCTTGTTTTTCCTCGATTGCCTTGTTTTTCTGTGTGTTGATTGGGACTCCAGCTGTGGCCAGTTGTTAAGTGTTTGCATCTGTAACCTTTGTGTGCCTGATAGCTAGTCAGGGGTGGTGGTGGTGTGTACAAGGCTTTTGTTATAGATGTGTGTGGTTTAGTTTTTGTGGTCTTGGTTATAATGTATGTTGTGGATTCCAGGTTTTTAGCCATGCTAGCAGTTGACGCTGCAGGATTAGTTGATTAATTGATTTGTTAATACAAAGAAAATTGATCCCAACTATTTTGATAATTGATGAGTTATTTCAGTCATTAAAAAAGATATTAATCATATGCTGGTTCCAGCTTCTTAAATATGAGGATTTGTGGTTTGTCTTTCATACTAAACTCTCCACTTTGTTTAGGGGGATCAACCACCATCAAAACATTGTTGAGGAGAGGTATTTAATCTAGTGCAGCATTCAGATAATGAGAGAAAGACACTATGGACTAGTAACCTACAAGACACTTTTATCTGAAAAGAATAATGTATCAAGTGTGAACCCGCTAACATATGATACACATCCGTATTTAATCATTTAACAATCATTAATCAGTAGTTGCTGTGGCAATTTTATTTTATTAAGGTGACAATGGCTGTATCATAAATATAGTAGGGTTTTAAATCACATGTTTCATCAAGATACAGTATTATACTGATTTTTACGATGTTTAAGAATATATGCTGATTTCACAAAATCTGCCAGGATAGGTTTTCAATTCGATTCTGGGACCTGCAGATTAGATGATAGTATATGCCCATTTAAAAGTCAGCCCTCAGTCAGTTACAGAAAAAGCTGCCAGCCCTTTTTTTCTGCTTTTGGCCATTAAAGAAAAAACACCACATGAATAATTGCAAATAACTGTCTCTGGTTAAAGGCAGTAAACTTTTCTCTAAACTGACTCCACTAACACCCATAAAACATGGCTTAACAACAAGAAGATTGAACAAAGGTATAAAATGTGGCTCAATATTAACAGTCAAGGAGACAAAAAAGTAGTTTTTTTGTTAGTCACCATTATTAGCTTAAGCCTTTGGCATTTTACATTGCATAAATTAGCCTAGCGGTTAGCAGGCTTGTCCTTTACGCATTACTACATACATTATTTATACTTTTTGTTACTCACTGCTGGTTTAAGCTGCTGCACCTCCTGACACAACACCACAGTTACATTTTAGCCTGCATGTAAATTTTTCAGCCTAACGTTGAAACAGAGCAGCTGATAATATTTCCTGTTGCGAGTGCAAAAAGTTAGCAGATTGCTGAGTGAGATGCCCAATCTGTCTGTTGACCTGTCTTTTCTTCATAGTGCAAAAATTGTCTTTACCTGCGTGGCACTAGCACTGATGAATGTTAAGTGAAGGCTCTTCTTAAAAATGATGATAGTGATTGATGTTTTCACTTTACATCGATTATATTGGATCACTGATCATTGAGTTGATATATCAATCCAGAATAATGGATCATCCTTCATAAATAGTAAGATAAATTAATAGCAAAAGAATAGCAACATCATCAAGTCTTTTTCATCATGGCATAAAAGATTCTGTCAAAGTCAACTCCTAAACCATTACAAGCTTCTGTTAAAAGTGCCCAAGTTGTAGAGGCAACCATTCATATCTCAGTAGCATCTACATTTAAAAAAACATTTCCCCTAGGCTCTTCCAACATTAGTGACAACCATTTTTCTAACCCTACAGTTAAAAACAATGACACCCACTTGCTAGGGGAAGGTATACATGTCAAGTTCTATCTTAATTCTACATTATGGGCGGCACCAGTTGATAGAGCAGCTCAGTTGATAGAGCAGGCATCCCATGTACAGAGGCTGTGTCCTCGCTGCAGTGGCCTGGGGTTAAAGTCTGACCTGAGGCCCTTTGCTGCATGTCACCCCCCCCTCTCCGTTTCCTGTCACCTCTCAATGCTGTCCTATCAATAAAGACACGACGGCCCAAAACATCTTTTTTCAATGTCCATATTATAACTAACTTCCATTATCATTGTTGACTAGAACATTTGGTTAATCAGCATTTAAATTCACGTAACTGCTGCAACGCCTTTACTTTCGTAACACAGGGATAATCATATCTTTTCATCCCATTGTGTATCAATGGACATAGCTCTGTTATAAACCACTTGACTGCAACTTCAAATGCAATTAAAGTCAAATGGTTCAATAAAGAAGTAACTAACAAGTATGTAAAAGTGTGAAATCTGCTTTTCTTGCACAACCTGATTCGCTAGTAACTGTTTAGTTAAATGTTTGTGTCATCTATGTGTCATAAAACCAATGGTTTGGTTCAAATGTGGTGTACAGACAGTCTTTGAATATGTACTTACCACTGTGATGCTGTGTTCGTGTGCTGGTGAGAGAGCTGACATCCAGGCATCCATATCATCTGCATTCAAGTCCTGTTTTGTCAAATAAGAAAAATTCAACCTAAAATATGTATGGTCAGCTCCAGCAGGGCTTTGCAGTAACTGTGGTGTGTTGCATGTTCTTTTGTGTTTTTGTAGAATATGGTCTACGCCTCGGAAGTCAGATCTTCATCAAACAGATGACCAGCACAGGCCTGGCTGCCATGGACGGGAACCTGCAGGAGGGAGACATCATTCTCAAGGTGCACACACATTTATTGACAGTGCAGTCACACAATCACAACCATCACAGATAAGTAATCTAGCTGAGTTAGTAGCTACCAGCTACTACTGGTGACACCAGCTACCAGCTCCTATTCTATCCAGCTGCCATCTCAGATTTTCACGAAATACTCACCAGCTCATATTACCAAACTGTTTATACTTACACTGTTCATATTATAAATACTATGTCATATTGTAAATACCAAGTTCATATTGTAAATACTATGTATATACGAGTTAATTCTATTTCTTATCTCTTATTATATTGTTTATTTTTTCCTTTTTATTATTGTTTAAGTGTGATACTGTGCTTTGGCTGCTGTGACTAAGGAATTTCCCCATTTGCGGGACAAATAAAGGAATTCTGATTCTGATTCTGATACCATTTACTAGCTCTTATTACCATTTACTAGCTCATATTACCATTTACTAGCTCTTACTACTATTTACTAGCTGTTATTACTATTTACTAGCTCTTATTACCATTTACTAGCTCTTATTAACAGTGACCAGCTTAGATTCTTACCAGCTCCTTTTTGTTGCATAAATGAACACCTGTTAAGATTCACCCGCTAGTAGGAACTACTTTTTGGTTTACAGCTGTTTACAAATGAAGTGCTGTGCCCGGCTTAACATTATTTTTTACATGCATTCTCTACAACACAGCAAGTTGCATGTTATGTTTACAACATACACCACCACCTCATTTTAAGCTTGCATTTAGAAGAAAATAAACTGTTGAAAATTGCTTGAATTGAAAATTCTAATTAGGGCCCGAGCACGAATCTCGTGCGAGGACCTATTGTATCTGTAAGGATTATTTATTAGGGCCCGAGCACGAATCTCGTGTGAGGACCTATTGTATCTGTAAGGATTTTTTTTTTTCTTTTTCTTTTTCCTTCCATTCGACTGCATATTTGGCGGCCTGAACATACCCCAAAACTCACCAAACTCTGAACATACGTGTCATCGGTGTGCTGCTATTAGAATTCAAAATGATTGGGGGTGGGTGTGGCCAGGGGACTCCATAGCGCCACCTGACGTCGTTTTTCCCCACGACAGTTTTCTCTGATTGTCATGAAATTCGCAGGACTCGTGGGTCTCAAGGATTTAGCCAGGAATTATTTTTGTCGGAATTTTTGCTGCAACAGGAAGTCAGCCATCTTGAATGTTTTCGGGACTTTCGGGACACAACTGCCCTCATGCGCAGCACGACAGCTCAGTAGCGCCTCCTAACGCCCCCCTTATGGGTTTTCCCATTAATTTTTTTTCAATTCTATGCCTCGTACTTTATTTAACTAGTCCTACAGATTTAATGCCACAGACTTCACACTCACTAAATGTCATCTTCAGACCTTGATGATGAAAAGTTGTAAAAAGCTTTCGCCTACGTTATTCCTGGTGGGCGTGGCGGTGTGGTGACCCCTTATGGCTTTTCCCATTCTGTAGGAACCCATTTCTAAGCCTCGTACGTTAACTAACTCGTCCTACAGATTTAACACCACAGATTTCACATTCACTCAGTAGCATCCTCAGACCTTCAACAGCCTGCGTTGTGCTTGGTAGGCGTGGCAGTGCCGTCAATTTTGATCCTTCGCCATCACGCAGGAAGTCCTTATAACTTCATGGCCCATCTACACCAAATTTGTCACACATGTAGAGGGGTTGTCCCTGAATAGGTCTTTGCATCAATACTGTGTTAAGTGAAAAGATGGCTCCATAGCGCCCCCTGGAATATTTCAAACTTGAAGCCCCGCCTCCTACATGCACATACATGAACGAAATTCGGTACGCTTATGTATCATGACCAGACGCACAAAAAATCCTCTAGGACCCTTACCCTCAGTCCAACAGGAAGTCTGCCATTTTGGTTCAAAGTTGAGATTTTGCCGCCATTTCCACCCATTTCTATGGCTCGTACATTATTTAACTTGGCCTACAGATGTAACGCCACAGACTTCCCAGTCACTAAGTATCATCCTCATACCTTGATGATGAAAAGTTGTCAAAAGCTTTTGCCTACGTGATTCCTGGTGGGCGTAGCAGTGCAGTCAATTTCGATCTTTCGCCATCACGCAGGAAGTCTTCATAACTACAGCATACAATGGCCCATCTACACCAAATTAGTCACACATGAAGAGGGGCTGGCCCTGAATAGGTCTATGCATCAATACTGTGTTAAGTAAAAAAATGGCTCCATAGCGCCCCCTGGAATATTTCAAAGTTGAATCCCCGTCTCCCACATGCAAGTACATGAATGCAATTCGGTATACATCTGTATCATGACCAGACGCACAAAATAGCCCTAGGCACCGAAACCCTCAGTCCAACAGGAAGTGGTCCATTTTGGTTCACAGTGGCCATTTTGTCAAACTTGAAGCCCCGCCTCCTACATGCACATGCACTAACGAAATTCGGTACGCATAAGTATCATGACCAGCCGCACAAAAAACCCTCTAGGACCCATACCCTCAACGGGAAGTCTGCCATTTTGGTTCAAAGTTGAGATTTCGCTGCCATTTTCACCCATTTCTATGCCTTGTACTGTCTTTAACTTGTCCTACAGATTTAACGCCATAGACTTCACAGTCAATGAGACTCATCTTCATATTTTGATGATGAAAAGTTGTCAAAAGCTTTCGCCTTCGTTATTCCTAGTTGGCATGATGGCTTGATCTTTGAATGCTTTGCCATTGTAAGAGCCATGTCAATGTATGGTGTGTGTTGGACACAAACTGTCCACTAGGTGGCTATGTTGTGTTTTGGGTCACATGCACCTATTTAGGTAGGAACCTTTCCATGGCAGCACACACTGGACACAGGAAGTCAGCCTCATATCAATCAATCAGACGTCATTTATATAGCACATTTCATACAAATATAGTGTAGCACAAAGAGCTTCACACAATAAAAGCTTACCTAGGCGCTATCTTTCGCTCAGCTATGTGCTGTGACGACAAACATCATCCAATTTACATGACATTCACAGGTTGTTTTCTCCAAAGCATACACTACAACATGATATATAAATGATGTGTGAGCTCTAGGGCCACATAGTGGACACAGGCAGACTTGCCCTCTGTGTCTGCCCTCCGACGGCGCCACGGCCCGACGTACGTGGGGGGGAGAGGGCCCGTTCATCGCTGCTTGCAGCTTTAATTAATTTCTCGTGCAAGGGCCTATTGTATCTGTAAGGATTATTATTATTAGGGCCCGAGCACGAATCTCGTGCAAGGACCTATTGTATCTGTAAGGATTATTAGGGCCTGAGCACGAATCTCGTGCGAGGCCCTATTGAATTTGCTCGGATTATTTATTATTATCATTATTATTAGGGCCCGAGCAGGAAACCTGCGAGGTCCCTATTGTTTTTGTAGTGATTATTATTAGAGCCCGAGCAGGAAACCTGCGAGGTCCCTATTGTTTTTCTAATGATTATTATTTATTTATTAGGGCCCGAGCAGGAAACCTGCGAGGTCCCTATTGTTATTGTAATGATTATTAGGGCCCGAGCAGGAAACCTGCGAGGTCCCTATTGTTTTTGTAGTGATTATTTTTTGTTATTTTTAGGGCCCGAGCAGGGAACCTGCGAGGTCCCTATTGTAATTGTAGTGATTATTATTAGGGCCCGAGCAGGAAACCTGCGAGGTCCCTATTGTTTTTGTAGTGATTATTCTTATTAGAGAATAATAGAGCAGCAGAGCAGAGCAGCAGAGCAGAGCAGCAGAGCAGAGCAGCAGAGCAGAGCAGAGCAGGCTAACCATCAGCGGTCGGATAGCTGTGTAAACCTAGCCTGCTGGCCGTCTGAAAATCATATTTCTGCTTTACTTAAGACAATCATATTCCTGCTTTACTAAAGACAATCATATTTCTGCTTTACTAAAGACACTGTTAACATGCAGTGCACACAGGGAACATGTGTGCACACGCAAAAAGCAACAGCCATGGCTAACAAACAAATCACCGACCTTAAGGAGGACATCCGTCGACTCTCCGAGGAACTACAGGACAAACAGACCATGCTGACCTCTTGTCTGGACCTTGCGCACGAACAATCAATGCACATTGCCTCGCTCAAAGCAGCCCTCCAGGATACTGTCCCATGGGACACCTCCACCTGTCCGCGGCCTTTCACCTCCTCAACACCCAGCCTTCAGTCATCCCGGGCCGAAGTTGTTATCCGTGACAGAAAGAGAATCCAGGATGCGACTGCCTCTCCTCGCCTAAGCCTCTCCAACCGCTTCGAGGCCCTGGCCGACAACCCAGATCTCCGCCCGGTGCCGGGAGGCCCCCGCCGCGTGCTCCCTGGCGCCCGCCGCGTGCTCCCCGGCGCCCGTTGATGACGTGGAGCCCTCCTCCCCGCCGGTTCCCGCCGGCGCCCGGAGCCGCTGTGCTTCGGCCCCGGGCCGCCGGCTCTCTTCCCGAACGGCTGCCCCTGCTTCTCGCCGCAAGTTCCTGAAGGAAGCCGTTCTCCGACGCTCCGCAACACCTGTCCGGCCGGGCCCTGCCACCGATCCGGCGGATGACACACGGCCCGGACGGTGGCTCGTCACCATCCCGCCCGGCCAGACCTCATCCTTGCCCACTTTTCCCACCAACCACCCTGATCATCGGTGATTCCATCACTAGGAATATCCGTTTCTTCAATGCCACCACCTGCTGTTTCCCCGGCGCCACAGCCCCGGAAATTCTGGGAAAACTTCCTGGGCTGCTGCAGTCACTCCCATCCTCCATAACGCGCATAGTGGTGCACGTAGGGACCAACGACTTGGCCCGGGGCACCTCCGAGCTCACCAAAAGGGATTTTACCTCCCTCCTGGACTTCTTGGGCACGTGTGGAAAGTCCGTATTCATCTCCGGTCCCATTCCCACACTTGGTCGCGGGGACGCGCGCTTCTCCAGACTGCTCCAGCTGGACTCCTGGCTCAAGCATGCCTGCTACGCTCGAGGTTTCAACTTCGTGGACAATTTTAATCTGTTTTGGAACCGCCCCTCCTTCTTCAAGCCCGACGGCATTCACCCAAACACCACAGGTAGTCGCATGCTTGCAGCCAACATACAACACACTGTACATTATGCTCCACGAGACTGACTATTTACACCACACACCCCCTTCACCGACACTCTTCCTCATCCCTCGCCAGCAGAGGCACAGACCACTGTCCAGCTCACTAGCGCCCCCGTACGACCCAACCAGTCATTATCCCTCCCACCTGAAACATTCCCCATACAATCCATTATAACACAGAGACCACCCCGCCCATGCGGTACATCCAGGACTATGAAGAACAACAACTTGCTCCCCATACACTGCACTCCTGCCACCCCCTCCTCGACTCAGATCCAAAAACACCTCAAACTGGTCCTACTCAACACCCGCTCACTGACCAATAAAAGTGCCATCCTACATGAACTTATCACTGACAATAATCTGGACCTTCTCTGTCTAACCGAAACCTGGCACAAACCTCTAGATTACCTCTCCCTAAATCAGACCACACCCACTGGCTACACCTACATTGACAAACCACGCCCTGACGGACGGGGTGGTGGCGTTGCTGCCATCTTCAAGAAAAATTTCCTTGCATCCACTATCTCCATCCCTCCTGCTCAGTCTTTCGAACATATTGCCCTCAAACTGCCTGGTCCCACTCCCCTGGTCATCACCATCATCTACCGTCCCCCCAAACCAAACCACTCCTTCCTCTCAGACCTCGCCGAATTCCTCACCCAGCTATCCGCCATATCCCCCTCAATCCTGCTGCTGGGTGACTTCAATATCCATATCGATGACCCTAACTCCAAAAGTGCAATAGACCTCCTGGAACTGCTTCATTGCCTTCAATTCACCCAGCACGTCAACTTCCCCACCCACTGTCGCGGCCACATCCTGGACCTAGTCTGCTCTGCCGGTCTCACCCTTCATAAACTCTCCAGCCTCAACCTACAGATCTCTGATCACCTGGCCATCATCATGGATTTCATCACCCCCCTGCGTCCCCCAAAACTCAAACGCAACATTACCTTCAGGAACATTAAATCCATCTCCCCCTCAGCTTTTTCTGACTTGCTGGCCAACACTCTGTCCACCCCCCCTTTAACTTTTAACCCCACTGACCTGGTCAACCATTACAACGACACACTGTCCCTCTGCCTCAATAACCTGGCCCCCTTAAAAACCAAATCAGTCTCTTTCACCCACTCAGCTCCCTGGTACACTCCCCAACTCCGTCAAATGAAAATCCGTAAGCGCCAGCTTGAAAGACTCTACAAGAAAACCGGTCTCACAGTCCATCTCAACACTTACACAGACCACCTCTCAGACTACAAAAATGCCCTCACTGCTGCACGGTCCACCTACTACTCTCAGCTTATTCACTCTGGCTCCAACAACCCCAAGACTCTCTTCTCCACCATCAACAAACTCCTCAAACCCTGCGACAACACCCTCACCTCCTTCACAGTCAACAAATGCAACTCCTTCCTGGCATCCTTTCAGTCTAAGATCGACACTATCTACAATCAACTTAGCACTTCCCCCCCCCATTACAGCCTCTCCACCTCTCACCCCAAACTTCCGTCCTATCTCAAACCTCCCTTTCCTGTCAAAGATTCTGGAACGTGTTGTCGCCTCACAAATCCAAACCCACCTCCACTCTCATGAACTGTATGAACCTTTCCAATCTGGATTCCGCCCCAAACACAGCACCGAAACCGCTCTCCTTAAAATCACCAACGACCTCCTCCTCTCTGCAGACTCCGGCCACCTCAGTATACTCATCCTCCTTGACCTCACTGCAGCCTTCGACACCATCAACCACTCCATCCTCCTGTCCCGCCTACAAACATTTCTCAACATCACCGGCTCCGCTCTTTCCTGGCTCAAATCCTACCTCTCAGACAGACAACAGTTCATCCATGTCAACAACTGCTCCTCCTCCACTGTCCCCCTGCTTCAAGGCGTCCCCCAGGGCTCAGTGCTTGGTCCTCTCCTCTTCATCATTTATCTACTCCCCCTTGGCTCCATCATCCGTCGTCATGGTCTTCGTTTTCACTGCTATGCCGACGACATCCAACTCTACATCTCCACAAAATCCATCACCCCTGCCACCCACTCTACCCTCACAAACTGAAATCATACTCATCGGCCCAAAACCCCTCACCACATCGACCCAGAACTTCTCCCTCAGCTTTGACAACATCACCCTGTTTCCCTCTCCCTCCATCCGTAACCTTGGCATTATCCTGGACAGTACTCTTTCATTCGAACAGCACATCAGCCGCCTCACCCAAACTGCCTTCTTCCATCTAAAAAATATTGCCCGCCTCCGCCACTACTCTCCTTCTCTGCAGCTGAGACTCTCATCCACGCATTTATCACTTCAAGACTGGACTACTGCAACAGCATCTGTGGACCCTCCTGACAAAAAGTTATTAAAAGAATTGTGATAGTCCAAAGAACGCCCAAAATATGAAACAACAATTTCCTGCACATTGTGGTCAAACAGACAGTCTTGCATATCTTCACCAAATACAGTCCCATTACCACAAAACTTTTGCTAATTATGTTCCATCCCCCGTTGACGGTTTCTGCAAAATTTGGTGCCAATCGGCCAATAGGTGGCGCTTTTATTGCAAAATGACGACAGAACCGCTTCACTGCCTTCACTTTTGATTGTAAATTCAGGCTTTCTCCAACAGATGGCAGTGCTGCCTTGCTAATGAATACAAACCTCTGTTTAACAATCTGTAGGGTACGCAGTGTAGTTGTCTCATTATTTATTCTTCATGTAGATTGCAGGGAGTTCTTTGAACTTCAGCACACATTCTTTACTACAGTCAGGAGCAGCCTACCCAAACACGGACAGTTAAGACATGTGTGCACAATAATTGGGCAATGGGGCCGGGTAAGCAGCACACCCCGACAGCAGCCCACCCCGACGCGCGTGGACTGCGAGGGCCCGTTCATCGCTACTTGCAACATTAATTTTTTTTCTTTGTCGCAAATGATCGCATTTTTCACTGCCTGAACATGTATGAAAAGGCGATTTTATTTGGCAAACACATTAGGCTTGGCGGAAAATTTTATAATCTGTTGTCGTTGTGAATTTCCACCACTAGGTGGCGCTATAATCAAGGAACGTGCATTTTGGCTAATAACTCCCACATACTTTGTCGCACATTCAAAAACCTTATATCCACGCGTTCAGTGAATTGTGCTGAATCTCCTGATATAGGCCACGCCCATATCCGCCTACTGTTTTTTTTCGCTAGCTCGCAAAATGTCGCAAACCTACTTTTTCGAACTCCTCCCAGGCAATTTCACCAATGTGCATGAAACTTTGCACACAGCATCTGTGGACCCTCCTGACAAAAAGTTATTAAAAGAATTTTGATATTCCAAAGAATACTCAAGTTATTAAATAACAACTTCCTGTAGATTACAGTCAAAACAGGAAGTGTTTCATATCTCCACATTGGTGTGTCCAAATGACATGAACCTCAGGATACTAATTCCACATGAGCCCCTTAGGCTCTGTGCAAAATTTCGGCTGATGACCCCTAGGTGGCGCTATTTAAATTGAAGTATTTTATATCTCGACATTGGTTGGTCGGATTAACACAAAACTTGGTACACTCATTGCCAATGGCCTCCTGAGGATAACTGACGAAGATCTTACTGATCTGACACTAGGTGGCGCTCTGGTGGCAGTTTCATTTTATAATTGGCACTGTGCCCACACCATAACACTTATGGATATGAAATTCATAGGGGTGGTAGAGACTGGCCCCTGTAACTCACACACCAAAAATGACCAGCAGGTGGCGCTATTATCAACACAAAGCAGTTTTTGGCTAATAACTCCCACATAATATGGCGCACATTGTTAAACCTTATATCTACGTGTTCCCTGCATAGAGCTGAATTGTGTGATGTAGGCCACGCCCATTTTCGTGCTAACCGGTATTTACTTCCTGCTTTGAGCGACCGCGCGACACACAAACACAAGAGGGATCTGCCAGCACTAGTGATTTGAAACTTTGACACTCACAGCAGGATGTAAATACCGGTGTGTATCTATTGCGAGCCTCGTTCATCTTGTCCGGCGCGGCTTCCGTAGTGCAATCAGCTGTGAGGGAGACTCGCGTGAACGCGGAGCGTGCCTCCAGGCAAATATAGCATAGTGACTGTTTAGGCTAGAAAAATGTTCTAAATGACGTCGTTTCGAGTAAACTCTGGATGTCGCCACTTCAGGACACTTGGATTGCAGCGGATGAGCAGTATGGAGGAATATCACAAAGTTTTTGTGTAGTTTTATGGACCTTTTCCTCTCGGGCACAATTGACGCTCGTTATATGGATTATTCCTGCCGGAGGGTAGCCCCTCGGGTCTCCACCTGACTTCTCATCAGCACGAGGGTGAGTCGATAATGACTGAATTTCGTTCTAGAGTGAACTATTCCTTTAAAGGCCAGTCATACATGCATAATTTATTCTATTATAGAATTGTAGACATCAAGTAAAAAAGACATTTATAACCTTTTCTTCAAAGTTAATCACAGTAATGAGAATGAGAGCAGTACATTAATTTACCTTTTCAGCTAATTTGGATTCTATTTTATTTTTTATTTTAGTCTAATTTTCGAACTTAGCGACCCAAGCTTTAAGACTGACTGAATGGAGAAACTGGGCCATGTTAAAAGTGCACTGATTTTTCATAAGACAGGCTGTTCAGCTGTTTTTAGATGGAGTGTTAATTAATTGTAAACATTACAGTATGTAATTTTACTTAAAATACACTCAAAGAAAAGGAATCATTTGTTGTTGTTTTTATTTATCGGGTATTATTTATGTTTTTTTTGGTCCGGCCCTCCTGAGGTCAAGCTGGGTTGCATGTGGCCCCTGTACTAGAATTGAGTTTGACAACCCTGATACAAGGGATCACTAGATGGGTGACTGTGCCTGTTCCTAGTGAAACTATGAATCATCCACTGTTATTGCCACAAATTACAGAGTCTAAGTTATGGAGATAACTCCATAGGGCCCAGACACTCCATCAGACATCAAAGAATTAGCACAAACAAAGGCTTACTTTTGCATCACCTGTGTTTTGGCCAAAAAGCAGCACATGAACTCATGAACACATGGCAAAGACTGCAGCCAACAGCCAACTACAGTAGCTTGTACGTGCATTCTGCACCTGCATGAGAGGACAAACCTCTGTATTGAAACACGGTCTATTTTGAAAGACTCAGGACTGCGGATACACAAACCATTGTGATGATAAAGCACTGTTCTATCACATCAGTCTCACTAATACAGCCACTTCTCGTGGAGAACATGTCTAAAACGTTGCAAATGGCACTGATGTAGAGGCAGAGGGAGAAACTCAGGAGAAACTGCACTAAATGGGTGAATATACATCGATCAGCCAAAACATTAAACCATTTCAATAAAATAACGTTGATTATCTTGTTACAAACAGGACAATGCATCCTGCTACACGGTAAAAAATTGCTCAGGAATGGCTCAAGGAACATGACAAAGAGCTCGAGGCGCTGATCCGGCCCCCAAATACCTCAGATCCCAATCGGATTGAGTATCTGTGGGACATGCCAGAACTAGAACAGAACCATCGAATAACTGTGTGTGTGTGTGTGTGTGTGTGTGTGTGTGTGTGTGTGTGTGAACAGATCAATGGGACAGTGACGGAGAACCTCTCTCTGCATGATGCTGGAAAGCTGATAGAGAAGTCCAGAGGGAAGCTGCAGCTTGTGGTCCAGAGAGACCGACGGCAGATCCTTGTACGCATCCCCCCCCTCACAGACTCTGATTCTGATAATGACGGTGAGTCACTGAATGCAACTGTGGTATTCTGGATGGTTAATGGTCGTTTGTCATCAAATCAAAACAAATGGTCTATCTGGACTTTAATATTTAGATTCCATTCAAAAATGGTTTTATGAATTATTTTCCTTATCCTTGTTCTGTTACATAATAATAATTACATAATGGGAGCTACAGAGACCTCAGAGTGTAAACAATGTTTCATTCAGATTCATTCAAATCAATTTATATGTGACCTCATATTACTTGGCCTAGAGTGTACATGGACTGCTGCATGTTGATCTCACCAGGTGATCAGCTGAGGAAAGCCTGTCTGTGGGAAACATTGAATGTTTTGTCAAAGACTTTTTTTGTTGACATCAGAGATAGGATTTGATATGCTTTGATAAATTATCAGGGACTCTTATTGTACAAACATATATAATATTAGACTGCATGTTTTTGGTCCTCTGTTGACATAAAATTGACCTGCTCTGAGTTCTGGAGGTTGAAGTGTGCCATGACAATATTTATAGATTTTTTTAAGGTCAAAAGGTAAATAGAATTCATCCCTTAAGCTTATGGAGACAGTATACATAGTGATTAAGGATGTAACAATATACTGAATTTCGCAACATCACTATAAAAAAACGACATCTACCAACATATCACATGCTTATTTCGCTTGTAAAGTTCATGGATCTAACAAGGGAAATCAGTATAAATGCATTCTGCTATATCTCTTTGTCATTGTATTGTTATATTTGAGCTGTAGACATCACAAACATTCTGCTTGGAAAGACAGACTCGTTCTCATAAGACCCACCTGCTCCACCTCTGATCAGCCTCTGAGTGTCTGGCTTCTTTAGGTGTGTTCTCTATGCTGGACTCAAACTGCAGAGCGGCCTCGCTGCAATTCATGGTTATTTTTTGCACATGCTTAGGTTGTGGCCAGCTGTCATACCATGAGATTTTGGTATCATTACATTCCAAATAGTGATTAATTAAATTACTATTTAAAATATATTTTTAAAATAGCAATTGACCAATTTGATCAAAATCAAAGTTACTGTTGTTCAGTCGGATAAGCTTGACAATGAGAAATGTGGCAATGCTAGCCATGTGCAGCAGTGTTTATTGAAGTACAGCTTCAAGAAGCCAACAGCAATTCTCAAGTATGCAACTGAAGGATATATTCACTGCGTTAAGTTTTATGAACAAGGCAAAACGAATGAAGGCCATGTCATTCCGGTCACAATGAAAACAAGAGATCTTTTCTGGCTGACGATAATTTGTGTCATCCTAAAGATATGTCCGCGATCAACCTAATTGTCTTTACCAAAATGTTTAAAAACTTTTTAAGGATGATAAACTTCAGTTATGCATTATGCCTTTGCTAGCTGTGAAGATAGTGGCATCATTATAATGTGACTTTACATCATAATGTGACCTTTGAACAAACATAGGTGTCTTTGGTGATAGTGTTGATGTTCAGTTGATGGTGAGGTCGACCGCACAGCCTAATCCACTCTTTACATCAGACAAAATTTGGTTTAGTTTTGAGAACGGAATAAACACAACGCCTTCCACACGGTCAGGATATCTAGTGTTGTTCTTGTAGATTCCCCCAGCGACATCTTTTAACCATCTTAACTTGTTTTTCTCTTCAACATAGACAAACCTGACACATAGCACATACACGTTTAACAGAAAAAACTGTAGAGTTGACAGAGGGTCCGAGAACTAAGCATCCTCAACTTTTATTTGGCACAGAGCGAAAGGCGCGCGACTCAGGAAGGGTCAACTAATAAAATGGCAATAAAATCATCAACAAATATGCCAGTTACTAAAATTAGTTACTCACTTTGCTGAATTGAGTGAACTCGTGGTGTAGCAGGACAGACATTCAGCAACATTCAGTGCAACATGCTATGAAAACCATTATAGAAATAAGCACCATTAAAGTTACAGTGGTTCCCGATGTTACATTTTGAATGGTTTGAAATATTACTGATTTGAACCTTATGCTTTCTGTCCAGCAACAAGTCAAGAACCCAAAAATACTCATTTCTATGAGGACTCTGTGTTAATTTATTATTGCCATTAATTAATAAATAAATGCATGAAGGCAAAAGAAAAAGGTAGTTGCTATGTAAATAGTAATGATTATTTTATCATTGCTTTATGATTTGCTTTAAGTACATAATTGAAATACAAAATTAATTACTGTAGAAATGTTGTAATGAAATACCTCATTTTAATTTACCAGTGAAAAAGTGAATCATTATTTTCCTTGTGACACACTTGAGCCTCTATACAAAACACATTATAATGAATGGAAGGATTTGTAAATAAAGCGAAGTGTCCATTGGCATTATTTCAGCTGTTTCCTAGACACATACAGTATACAAAGGTTAAAAATATCTGGCATTCAAATAGCTGAAAATACCATCTGCAACTAAGCAGTCTTAAGTTTCTGCTTGCAGCTGCTCAGCCACTGTGAATCACTTGAGAAAAGAACGAGGTCACCAGCAGGTCAGGATCTGATCAGCTCCTTACTGTGGGCTCAAATGTTTTTGGAAACACCTCAAACCTCTTTTGTTGAAATCTAACAAAAAACCGAACTGATAATTTTGATTTGAAAGTGCTCACCTTGACACGCAGAAGCGATCCCTTTAATCGCTCAAAAGTGCAATCTTTGTCTGTGTTTTCTCTTCCAGATAATATGTCATACTTTTAGATGAAGGACCACCCAAGACACAGCATGTGTAACAATCTGTTGCCTTTCTCTAAGTTGTAAAACTGCTGTGACACAACCTGACTGTTGTTGTAAAGCTTCACACCTTTCACACTTCTCTTTATACTGCTTAAATCTTTTAACTTTTTAATACATGATTCACTTTCCTGAATAAATAAACACATTATAATCACTATTTACTTTGAATTGTGTGATTCATTAAGTATAAAAGTTTAATAATGCCAGTGGAAGAAGTCTGTTTGCTTACTTAAGATAATTGTGCTTCATTTTATTGTCAGATATCCAAATATTGAATCATGACATTGCAAAGGGTGATGATTTGTTTTGTGAATACAGAATGTTGCATGACAAAGCCTGGCACTTAAAGTGGGTAAGATGTTTGTTGAATTTTTAATGTAATAACATATTAATGATTTGTCTTAACAGTGTAGCAAGTCGCCGTTGTCTGTCCAGGTGGTCTATCTGATCTCCCATCACCTTCCTGTTGTCTCTTGCTGCTTTTCTATTTCACACACATACACACTCTCATATCATGCTCACACATGTCACTGCACTGACAGAGTCACTATCATTCACTGATGGCTGATACCTAGAGTCTGGAGACAGTCTGGTGAGGGTTCCTGTCCTTTTCCCCAGCATTTTTAGCGGTAACACTGGCAAGTAGATGGTGATCACCAAGAAACCTATTATACATTTCTTTGGAATTACCCTCAAATATACAGTATATCTATCTATCTATATATATATATCTATATATATATATATCTATAAATATACATATATATATATATATATATATATATATATATATATATATATATATATATATATATAATCTATCTATATATATATAATCTATCTATATATATATAATCTATCTATATATATATATGTATATATATATATATATATATATATATATATATATATATATATATATATATATATATACATATATATATACATATATATATACATATATAACGGTATCCCAATATTATTTAATAATTGTTACCGTTGTGAGTTTGACCTAGGACCCAAGAGCAGACACTGAGACAGGTGTAATGGATAAAAGGAATTTATTGATCTTGTTCAGGTGAAAAGGAAGTAGGTGCTGGCTCAGGTGAGTGGCAAGCTGATGGTGCAGCTGGTGCTCACAGCACTAGGTGGAGGAGGTAGAGGCTGACGCACTGGTGAGTGGCAATGCAGGTGGAGCTGCCTGTGTGGCTGTGGAGCTGGAGCTCAAAGGTTGCACTGTTTCTGGAAACGATGAAGAGAGCACAGGTGTAAGCTAAATGGTTTAACAAGAGAAACACTGGAACTAGAAACACTAGTGAACTTCGCAAGAGGTTCAGCCATAAATACCACGAAAAAAACAGAAACCATCTGTCAGCGAGTGGCGAGAAGACCAATGTACTTAGGCTGAGGCTGATGAGTAGATGAGGAGCTCCAGCCACCAGGACAGGCACGCCCAGCATCTGAAAAAAAAAAACACCTCAAGCACACACGGGAAAAAACACTACACAGTCCATGATTATCACAATAATATTATCCTGCTATTTCCCAATAAGCAGTTAAGAAACAGCTGATCATTTCTTTCAACTGGATGCTGTTTAACCTCTGCTGATCATACATTTCATCTTCAAACTAGTTTCTGTGTCCCTTCTGCAGGTCAGTAATTTGAGGTACATTTTTTACCCCCCCAAAAAAATGTACTTCAGTGTGCTGACCTGCAGAAGTTGGACAGAAACTAGGTGGAAATTAAGCTGCAACAACTCACTTCAATTTAGTGTTCTGCTGAGGGGAAATTATAAAGAAATGATCAGCAGAAACCAAACTAAAATTATACTCTTAGTATTATTGATACTCGTATCTAAGCTGTTACTACTGCTGTGGCTGCTGCTCTTTTCCATGCTAAACCCTTTAGTTTTTTGGTGGGTAATAAGATATTAACTATTAAAGTAAATCCATATTGCCGCAGTTAAGTCATTACCCCCAACCAAACCACACAGTTATTCCAATAGATTGTCACAGATTAACCCCGTTCAACACAGCAACATCCCAGGGTTAAAACACAATCCAAAACCAGGGCAGTGAAGACACACTGTTGTGAACCAAAATAGTTTTCAGGCACATACTGTTAAAAACGCTGGAATTCGTGAAGCAGCTGACTGACTCTGTCTGTCTGTGTGTGTGTGTGTGTGTGTGTGTGTGTGTGTGTTGGTAGTGAGAGTTAGCAGGTCTGCAGGCTAACATGACATGAATGTCTTAGACTACTGAAAAGCACTAATATCCTCGCAGGTTGGCTGTTTCTGCCTCTCTGCTCATGGTTTGATTGTTTTTAGATAAATAGATTAGTGATGCTAGTATATAACAGTTCTTTTTAACTTTAAATGTGTCAGTTTTATATCTACTATTTCTCCATTATCTATTCAGGCTATTGTGGTAACTAATGTCCAATTTGTGAAATTTAAATATTGTTAAGATCCCTGTACATAGAAGATATCTTAAAGGGGCAGTATGTAGTTTTGGAGAAAAATCCAAACTAAGAATTTTAATATTTTCACTCTTAGTGAGGTAATATTACAAATTCATAAGTATTTATTTTTTCCATAACACAATAAACAAGCTGTTCTCAGAGGAAAACAAGGTCCCCAGAAGTCTGTTTGAAGCTAGAAAAGTGGCAGGGTCCACCAAATATAAACAAAGTAAAACAGTATGAAATTGTGTTGTCCTTTCAGTTTGTCTATTCAGTTTATTCAGTCATGAAAATAAAGAGAGTTTGTTTATTTTGTTTGTTCAGGCATAAAAAATGTCTTCCTCAAAACTACATAACTACTTTAATTAATAATTAGGGTTAGGGTCACTACAACTTGTCACCGCAGTAATGGCAGCGATGCTAGATGGTGGAACACACAGATTGGTCATGGACTCACCTATAGGCATCTATCTTTAGCCCAGTTTGTTCATCTGCTTGTTTAATATAATAATATTTTCATGGTTGCCTAAGTTTTTTAATACTGGCCAGGAAAGGTAACGATTGATTCTGTGTGGAGCAGGAACAGCCAGATCTGTCCTGTAGTTGTGAAGACATCTTGCTGTTGACTAGAGTGTTTGATTGACCCAACAGTAGATAGACCGGCCCACATCACCTGAGGTGAGCCCTCTCGAGTGCAGACAGATAGAATATTCACTATTGATTGGTTAGTTGTAATGGCTGTATTTCTGAGTATTTCCCATCAACACACCATCCAAATTTGGTGCTGTGACAGAAATCTGAATGATGGATGTTGCTTCTGACCTGTCCATATCAGGTTTGACAAAATATCCTCATATTTCATTTTCTCCTGTCCGTCTCTCACATTGTCTTCTCTCTTCCATTTCAGTGTCTCGCTCTTGTTCTGCCAAACTCCATCACCTCTGTACAACCCTGCATGCCAAAGTCTCTCTAACACTAATCAAACAATTAACATGTACTAGATCATACCTGGTGATACACGGCTGTCCCTTTTTGGCCTCTAACTGCTGTTAAATTAAAGGTAAAATGCTTGGAAGTGACAGAATGTGACAATCCTAATCAGAGTGACAGAGTTGTTGGCTGTTAAAAGGGTCTGTCATGGCGTGTTGCTTTCAGGGGGACAGATGTAATGCCACTGTTTTATTCTCTCTCTTTTATGTGGCGCCCTGGCTAGTCATCTCACACCTGAGTCCTCATATGTTTCTTTTTTTCTGGTTTCTTGGTGTATTTGTTTCTGTTAAAGCTTCATCCCCCCTCCGTCTCTTCAGAGCAGTCTATTGAGTGCCACACTCTGACAGATAAAAGCAGCTAAATCAAAGACTCTGCCACCCGTGTTCACTTCAAATGAAGTTTTTAAAAAATCACTTGTACTGAATGAAGGCCAGGTGGTCTCTGTGGACAACAGGGCTGTGTGTAAGCACCTTCAACCAGCCTGTTTCTCTGTTATAAAGCAGGACTGATGCTCACATGAGGCCAGAGCTCATGGGAGCATCCGTAATGCTGGTCCCATGAATCTTTAAAGCAGTGCAATCATTTGAGTTCAGTAATTCCCGCGTTGAACAAGATTAATCTGTCTTCTTTAAGGCCTCAGTATGTATTAAGTTCACAATCATGGTCACATGATGCAACATCCAATGACGTGTTTGAAGGCTAATCAGTGGCTGCCTGGAAAGAAGGAAAATAATCTGAAAACTGGATGTTTTTACAAAAATCTGAACAATTATGTTATTTTCCTCTTATTTCTTGACTATGAATTTGGTGTGTTGCACTAGCTGCTTTTATCTGTGTACTGAGCTGTGGCACCACAGTTGTGCTGATAATATCTAATAACGTCCTGTTCCAGCCGGTAACTAGCTGCTGTCGGGGTTTCCTGAGGCAACAATTCTGTACTGCTAGTGGTGGTGGTTGCACGAGGGCTGGACGGGGGCGCTAGCTTTAAAAAGGCCTGTGTGTCTAACTGAAATGTCTGTCTGTTTGTCTGTCTTCTGTCTGTCAGACATATCAGAGATGGAGTCATACCACTCCTATTCTCCTCCAGAGGAGAGGAGGTCCCACCAGTCTGACCTGTCCTCCCACTCTTCTAATGAAAGAGACAACCCCAGGTAGGATGGATGAGTCATAAGCAAGAATATTCAAGTCTCAAAAACTGACACAACTGACGTCCAGTTTGGTTATAAGGACTTAACTATAAGTGACTTAACACTAACATGCTGTCAAGGACTAGGATATTGATTCAAGACTTGCTTTGGCAGAACTCAACTGAAGTTATCAAATACAGTCCTATATAGTCCCATATAGTTCCTATTTCTTTCCTAAAATGTTTGTGAGGTCACACTGTAATCTTTTCCACCTGAGTGAATTTAGCATACTGGGCCTACATAAGGCTGTACCATGTAGTCTCTCATGCTGTTTGTGTGCGCCTCCACCTTGTCCACCAAGTAAGGTGTAATGCCTGCCAACAAGGTGTGTGTGTGTGTGTGTGTGTGTGTGTGTGTGTGTGTGTGTGTGTGGATGTGTTTAACAGGGAAGAACCTGTGAGGACAGCCAAGATGTCTGCCATGGCATCCCCATTCAGAGTACCTGAAGACCCCCAGGCCTCAGCTGAGCTGGACAAAGACACACTACACACTGAGGAGCCTCCAGGTTATCACTCACCACACCACGGCAAATGCCAGACACACAATCATAATATATCTTATCGGACTGAGTAACAGACAACACACCAATTTGTGACTCAACAAAGACAGATATACCGTAACATCTTAAAACTGCTTTAATTGATTTTGTGGTCATTTTGGGCCAGCAGAGATCAGCTGCAAACACAATATCTGACATGTTATCAGATTATAAAGCTCATATAAACAAGCTTTAAGCTAACAAATTGCCTACTTACACTTGCAGTGATCACAAATCAACACTAGCACTTATTCTGAGTTGTGTTTCAGTTCAGCTGATTAATTTAAAAGATAAGTTTTCCCCACGGTCATATCTACTCACCCCCATGCTGATGGAAATCCAGGTTCAGTCTCTCCAAGAGCTTTGAGAGCCTATGTGTATTTTATGAACTGCTGTTGATTGTAATAGACATAGTTAATCCAGTCAGCGTTTTTGTTTGGTGTGACCCAAAGGAATATAGTTTCTAAGCCTGTTTGTATTTCATTTCTTGCCTTAAATTCTTTTGGGATTCCTCTGGGTTGACCGATTGCATCTAAATAAATGTGTGGATCTGCTGAATAATCTCTTTTAACCCTACTTAGCTCGTCATCATCAGTGATGTTAAGTAGCTCTCTCACACCTTTAAACACAACTTGTACCGGTATTTTCATTCTTACCAATGTACAGAGACCAATCCAGCAATCTGGGAGAGTGTTTAACAGTGTGTCATTACCACAGTCCTGATCATAATCACTGTCCTGGTCATAAGTGTCATAGTAAGATACCGTTGTGGTAGGTTCTACAGTCATAACTACTTGTTCAGTGTTGATTGGTTTCCTGATCCTGATCGGTCTTCTCACCCGTATTGGTCTAGTTGTTAGTGTCAACTTAGTTGTCAAAGTTGACTTTGTGGTTAGAGTCGGTTTTGGGGTCGTCACTGCTGCCATAATTATAATTGGTTTCGTTGTTACAGTTGTTTCAGTGGTTACAAGTGGTTCAATCGTTGTAGTCGGTTCCATGTTGCCAATTAGATAATGAGTTGTATTTAATGTAAGTTCAAAGTCAATATCAGTCACATTGTCTAAAGAATTCCAATTCATCGCAGTTGTTCTGCTTCCCCATGTTTTGCTTGTGTGAATAAACTCCAGAGTATATTCCTTACTTGGGTCTATAACTGCTTGGTTTACCTCAAAGATCCATTCTCCTGCTCCGCCATACACTTTTACCTCACAAATATCAGTACCCCATGTTGTAAAAACTCCATGTAAATAATGTTCCCTCCAGTCACACATCAGAGTGTCCCACGCGTTGGTCTCTGTAGCATCTTTAAGAAGAATGACATTACGAATCGCACCATATGTTAGGTTTTGGGCAGGTATGTATTTTCTCACCTTCTCGACTCTCTCATCCACATTGGTGTTTGGCATTCTTGGCATTAGCATGATATCAACAACTTGTGGAACAACTCTTTGGGTTCAGAAGTATTGAGTATGTTTCTGGGATCATCTATCCTCCGAACATAGAACGAACATTTCTGTGTTTGGTATCTCTCCGACAACATTAATGCCCACTATTATATAAAAGTCATAATACGTTACTCTCCACTGCGGTTCTGCACCGCATCTGAACTATCCATGTATCTGATCGTTTGTGGATTGTAATTGTGCATTGGTCTGTTCCCCACATTGCCTTCCCACTCGGTGCTTTCTTTACAAAAATCCCACACAGTCTCCTGTTCGATTTCATTACATTGATGTATTCTATAGTTCTAAAATCTTTTATCCTCGTTATCGGCAGGGTGGCTTTCCAGAATTCTCCACTTGCCCTCTTTCTTTGTTTAGTCTTGGGTTTCAAATAGGTTTTGGGTTTTTATATCTTTATTCAATACTTTTCCTATCTCCCTTCTCTCTGATACACCATAAGTTGACATTTGACTCATTTCTCTGTTAACATGGTTTGTGGTTGCATCATACTCATCTGATTCATGTCTTTTGGTTTCCTTGCTGCGCGGCCTCTCTGGCGGCCGCTCCTCTCGTGATTGGCCCTATCGTGCGTGATTCTTGGGTGGCTTGCCCTCTCTCCGTTGTCGCTCCTGCGGTTGACCCTCGGGCGGCTTGCCCTCCATTGGTTGTTGGCCCTGCGGTTGACCCTCGAGCGGCTTGCCCTGCATCGGTTGTTGTCCCTGCGGTTGGCTCCCTGACATTGCCCATGCCAGGCAGCTTGCTGCCATCAGCAGGTGTACCCGTAGCTTCCTGTTGGCGTTGTCCGTACCACAGTGTAGGGACCCTCTTGCCTTGGTTGATGCCACTTTCTTCGAAAGACCTTGATGTAGACCTTGTCCCCAGGCACCACTGTGCCCTCTGTCACCAGATTGGACTCGGGAACTCTGTTTTTTTCCTGTAGGTAGATAGCTTTGTGTATGGTAGTTAATTGCTTCGTAAACTCTTTTAACTCCATTTGCAATTGTTCAAGCGGGGGTCCCTTGTAGGGCCCCCTCAAATGAGGTGCAGGCATGGGTCGACCCGTGAGCATTTCATGTGGTGTTAGATGCATGATTCTGTTAGTTTGCATGCGATAGCTAATTAGTACAAGTGGTAGAGCATCTACCCAGTTTAGTTTTGTGCTCACACAGACCGGTCGATTATTACCAGCATGTATCTTTTCCCTTGCACAGTTTTCATCATGTCAACATAATCCATCACAAGATGTTTAAAGGGTCCTTCTGGTACTGGAATATGACCTACTGGTGTAGTTATTCCTTTTTTTACATTGCTTTGAGCACAAATTTCACACTGTCCCAATACCTCATCAACCATTGACTGCAGGTATGGCGACCAATAACCTTGTTGCTTTATTTTCTTTATTACTTCCCCCCTCGCACGTCAGATATCAAGAACGTCAACAATGACACCGGTGCAACCAACAAACCTTCATGAGACCGCCATAGTCCCTTCTCATCCTGTGATGCCCCTCTCTGCTGCCACATAGTGTGTTCGAGATCCTGCTTTCTGTTGTATTAGAATTATGTCCTCTGGGGTAGCAACTGGCTCTAGTGACACAACAGGTGTTAAAATGGCCACTTGGCTCTTTGTGACAAGTTTTGCTGCCTCGTCTGCTGCATTGTTCTGCATCAGAACTGCAGATGCATACATGTTATGTCGATTGGACACATACAGAAAAAAAAAAAAGGTTTGTCATAGTCAGGTACTGCTAACGCGGGCGCTGTTTGCATTTCCTGTTTGATAGTTTTAAATGCTACTACTGCTTAATTTGTCCATCGCAATTGAGCATTAAACGTTGCTGTCCCTGCCTCTTTTATAAGTTCTCTCAGTGCTGCTGTTTTTACTGCATAGTCTTTTATCCAGTCTGAACTGAACCCAGTCATCCCTAGAAATGTCATCATCTGTCCAACTGTCTGTGGTTGTGGTGCTTTCCCCACCCCCTCTAGTTGTGCTGGTGCTACAGATACAGCTCCATCAGAGATTACTCTTCTCAAGTAATTAACCTGGGGTTGACAATACTGCAATTTAGCTTGTGAAGCTTTGTGTCCCCCCTCAGCTAACTTTCGAAGCAGTTTAACTGAGTCTCGGTGGCAGTCGTCTAACGTCGGTGCGCAGATCCACAAGTCATCAACATATTGTAGCAATGTACTGTTCATTGTTATGCCGTCCAGGTCTTGTCTCAATATCTGATTGAATACATGTGGACTGTGTTTGAGCCCCTGGGGCATTCTCGTGTAGGAATATTGTTGTCCCCTGTACGTGAATGCAAATAGATGTCTGGATTCCTCAGCTAGCGGAATGCTAAAAAATGCTGAGCACAAATCAAATACTGTGAAAAATTTTGCATTAGCTGGTATGTTGGTAAGCAATGTGTGTGGGTTTGGCATCGCTGCTGGCCAGTCTTCTAATATCTCATTTATAGCTTGCAAGTCATGCACTAGACGGTACTTGGATTTGTCTGCCTTTAGCACTGGTAATATTGGGGTGTTACATGGACTCAACCAACACTCCTGCATTTATTAACCTTTCGATGGTTTTATTTATGCCTCGTTCTGCTTCAGGTTTTAGTGGATATTGTGCGCATCGCGGTAGTTTCACGTTTGGTTTTAGTCCTATTTTAATTGGGTTAGCTGATTTTACTAGTCCAACATCAGTTTCGTGTTTTGACCACAATTGGTCTGGAACGTGTTTAAGCATATCTTGTTTTAACACATTTTCGGTCTCTTTAATCACAGCCATTTGTGGTGTCTCACAAGCAGCTATTTTCACCTCTTTAGGTGTCGCGAGCATGGATGTGCCGCACAGTATTTTTATCATGGTTCCGTTCGTGGAGTGGAAATAGTAGTACATAGTACACATAGTAAAGTGATACTCGGAGCGTGTTTTTTTAGCTTTTGGGATTTGGGTGTGGATGCCCTTTTCCCACTTGTTGAAAAACTTGGAGCACTGGTTCTGAAATATCCCCTAACCAATACACATTTGCTCTGTTTGTAAGTTCATTTGAAAATGTATTCCCAAATCGTCAATGTACACCCCTTGTGGAGAGCACCAAATTTTCAATTTTAATTTACACAGTGCGTCCCTCCCGAGCAAATTTATCGGGGTTTAATCAGACACCAACACTGGCAGTGTGGTCGTACCACTTTTGGTTGATAGTTGAACTAGAGCCGTGATTGGAATTATTTGCATTTGTAGTAACCCTGTAACCCCTGTAACCCCCCCCCACCCCCCCACCCCCCCCCCACCCCCCCACCCCCCAGTGGATTGGCTGGGCCTACGTGTCTACGTTGAACAGGCTGACCTCCCGGACTTTGTCCTCCCCCATTGTTATTTGACCATGGGTTTGATGGGCAGTCTCTGCATGTGTGTCCAGGCTGTTCGCATCCCCAACAGATCACTGTGGAACCTCTCGACAACTGTCTTCCCCCTTGTCCTCGCCCCCGTGTCATTTGTGGTGGTCCTCTCGTCAAAGAGTACTGTGGCTTTTGATAGGTATTGACATTGGTCGGGGGGTTTTGGGGAGCGTAGGTGGAAGGAGCTGTAAGCACAGCAACAGGTGCTTCAACAGGCATTTTGTTGTCCATGACAGGAACTTAGATTTTTTCTTTGTTTTTGTTAGTCCAGTCAGTTAACTGCAATTGTATAACTTTTCTTTGAATGTCTCTTTCTTGTATTGCTAGTCTCTGCTCCTCCTTTCTGTATTTTTCAACTGCATGTGCAATGTCCCCGAGTGCCAGTATTTTACCCACTGTTTCTTCCTCAAATTGTTTTATCCATTTATTGGCCCCCTCATGTATGTCAGGTAGTCTAGAGATCAGCCCCTCAAGGTCAAGCGTCTGCCACGGTATGAAATGCCCTTGTGACCCCCTTATCAAGATTGGGTATTGGCCATCAGAGTCAGTGTCAGGGTATCTGGTCGGGACTCGCAGTGCATTTCGGTCTCTTAAACTTCTATTACTTCCTTCCCTTCCTGTGGCAACTGTAAGGCTGCCTCCTAACACTTCTCTGTCTTCTACTTGCTCTTCCCTTGTCTGCTGACCTGTCTGTTCATTAATTCTTACCCTACTCCTCACTGCTTGAGCCTGCTACTGTTCTGTATTTCTGTCTCTTTGACCAACTGAGGGAACTGTATAGGGGGTTGGGAGTCTTCATGATTTTCTTTTAACCTCTTTCTGAATGTAACCCCTTCAATTTTGAACAGTCTCATTATCTCAAATTCTCTTTCTCATTTTTGTTTTCTCTTCTTATTTCTGTCTTTTGGCTTGTAGTCTTTAATTCTGACCTCCATATCCTCACACACTCTTACATCAAATGTACCTCCCTCTGGCCAGCTTGGGTCCAACCTTTTTGTACTTTTTTGTAACCTATATTACTGCACCGCTGTAATTGGTTGTAAGCGTTATTATTGCAGTTTGAATACAGTTGTTTACTTATACTGGTTACACTTTACTAGCAACTTGGTAAATATTGTTTTTATGTATTCCTTATTTTCCCTTAATATTTCACCCGTTTCAGTCCTAATGTCAGCTGTCGGTTTTTAAAAAAAAAAACAGTGGCTTTCTGTAACTCACAATTATTATTTGGGAAGAAAAACAGATCACAGTGTTTACTTGAAAGTAAACCAGCTTTAAATGCATTTGCAACACACTTGGTTAAAATATTTGGAATATCAACTTATATGTAATTATCAAACACTTTTATCGATCACTGCATATAGGTATTCTTAAACACTTCAGACAACAACTATTATTCAACCGCTAATAAGACAGTATGCTGAGAACGTCTCGAAAATCACAACAAAGCCTTGCTATATTCAAAAGAGAAAAAAGGAAAAGCTCACTGAGCTCGAACACAGTCGACAGTGAGGAGGGAAGGGAGGGTGATTACTCGGGATGCACCGATCCGCTTTTTTCACCTCCGATACCGATACCGATATCTGAGGTTTAGTATCGGCCAATACCGATACAGAAAAACAGCGCGGAATTATGGTAACAAACTGTAAGGTTCATTGAGGGGAAAAGACTGGGATCATGAGACTTGACTTAAACATTTCTTTCCTATTTTTTTTAAAACAAATAAACAGATATAAATGTACTGAATTACTTATTTATTTAATAATTGTGCACCAGTAAAACAATCTTAATCATAAAAATATAGTGTGACTGGTTCAGTCAGTGCAATTAGGGATTCAAAATACAATGTAAAACAAAATAAATAATAAAATAATAAAGGAGCTGAAATTGAGAAAACAATAGCTTCACTAGCTTGGTTGGTAGACTTTCAAAATAAATAGCAATCAGCTCTTTATATAGTTTAGTGCAAATGGGAATTAAACATCCATTACAAAAGCATCTGAACAAAACAATAGCTTCTCTAGCTTGGTAAAAACTAAAAAAAAAAAAAAAATTAGAGGTAGTCCCAACTTGTAACTTGTAATAAATAATAAAGGAGCTGAAATTGAGAAAACAATAGCTTCACTAGCTTGGTTGGTAGACTTTCAAAATAAATAGCAATCAGCTCTTTATATAGTTTAGTGCAAATGGGAATTAAACATCCATTACAAAAGCATCTGAACAAAACAATAGCTTCTCTAGCTTGGTAAAAACTAAAAAAAAAAAAAAAATTAGAGGTAGTCCCAACTTGTAACTTGTAATAAATAATAAAGGAGCTGAAATTGAGAAAACAATAGCTTCACTAGCTTGGTTGGTAGACTTTCAAAATAAATAGCAATCAGCTCTTTATATAGTTTAGTGCAAATGGGAATTAAACATCCATTACAAAAGCATCAAAACAATAGCTTCTCTAGCTTGGTAAAAACTAAAAAAAAAGAGAGGTAGTCCCAACTTGACAAGTTTTTTCACCACTAAGGGGGCAGAAGGCCCTTGGATGAATGCCAATCCAGTAAGAGAACATTTCAAGATTTTGCTGTGTTGAGGCTTAAGTCACACACATAGTGACACTCAGTGTCAGTGACCTGCTCAAGCAGATTTCTCAAGCTTCTCAAGCTCAGGCTTAAGCATCACTGGCAGGTTCTTGCTTAGGAAAGCAAGCATTTCTGCTCTCTCGGCTGTGAGTCTGTTTCGCTTCTCGTCCATGATGGTGGAGACTGTGCTGAAAAGCCTTTCACTTTCAACGCTAGTGCAGGGTGCACAGAGGTATTTGAAGGCAGCAGCAGCAAGGCCAGGAAAGCGCTGGCGGTTGACTCCCCAGTATTTGTATGGGTCATCTGTGGTAGGAATTGTTTCCTCTGTAAAATAACCATGCAATTGTACAGCAGTACTAGAGCTACTTGCTGCACCAGGACCTTCTTCTCGCTCCCCCCGAATTTTGTCAAATTCTTTCATGAAGCCGCTGCTGCTGCTTCTGCTTCTGCTTGGAGTTACTGTTTCCACTCGGGGGGCCTTTCCTGGTGGCTCCAAAGCCATTGATGCTCCATCAGCAGTGGTGGTCCTCACATCTTCCTCCAGCTCCTTAGCCAGTGCATCTTTCCCACGCTTGGCAGAGTCTGCACTGGTGAAAAATCTGAAAAAATAAAACATGTTGGGTTCAGTTATAAATTCAGCAAACTAATACTTCTTGAAATGAAAAAAAAAGATCACATATGCAGTTATGCTTACTTTAAATTTCAAATATGTTATTACTGTATGTAACATCTATAATGTCTGTATAATATTTAATATTTCTATGTTATATGTTCTAGTAAAGTCAAATAATCTTTCTCACAGAGTGAAATAACTTACAAAAAGTTTACAGTCTCACCTGTCCTTGTATCTTGGGTCCAGCAGTGTGGAAAGTACATACAGAGGTTCGTCTTCCACGGTGCTAAAGCGCTTGTCAACAGCTTCTAAGAGTGTCCTTTTCATGGTTTTAATCCCAGAGTCAGCCTCGGTTTCCATAGAGAGGAGACGTTTCAGAACGGTGACACTTGGGACAACATCAGCAGTGGAGGATGTGGCTGAGCTCACCTTCCTTGTAAACTCCTCAAACGGTTCTAGACAGTTCATTGTTTTTTCAAGCAAGGCCCACTGGTTTGCCGTGAGTGTTGTGGGCAGGTCATGGTCAGCAGTATAAGCAGACAGTGCTCCCTTCTGTTTCACCAGACTCGCGATCATGAAGTAGGTGCTATTCCACCTGGTTTTGACGTCCTGCTGCAGGCATTTTGGTTGTAGGTTCAGCTCAAGCTGGATATCTTGCAGCCGTGAATAAGCTAGCGGGGAATGTTTGAAGTGTCCAACAATCTGTCTCCCACTTGCAACGGCATCACTCACAGAATGATGCCGCGCTGTGATAGAAGTCCCTCGATGACAACGAGATGCATTGTATGTGCAACGCAGCCTAAACTACGCACTTTCATGTTGTCCATCGCCTTTCGCATGTTGCTGGCGTTGTCCCTCAGAATGACATGGACTTTATTCAAAGGAATTTGTCACTTATCAAGCATTTCTTTTAGGGTAGCTGCAATCGCGTCACTGGTGTGTGACCCACGGAAGTTTTTTGCATTTAACATTGCACTGTGTGGCACGAAACTCTCATCCAGCCAGTGTGCTGTTAAACTCAAAAGTGACACGGGGAAACGAAGACAAATATTTTCGGCTTACCATGTCATACCGTGGCTCCAGGTGGCTAATTAGCAGCCGAAATCCCTTGTCTCCAACAACCGACAGCGGTTGCCCATCCATTACGATAAAGTTCAAAATCCTTTCGGTGATTTTGGTTGCCTGCACACCATTCATTGGAAATTTGTCTCCTCTTTCCTTCATTTCCTTTAAGGTTAGCTGCTTCATGCCGCCTTCTTTTTGTTTATTCTGTTCAACGAACTCCGTGTGCTCTCTCACGTGAAATTTTTGTAAGTGCTTTATGAGGTTTGTTGTATTATAACTAGACGTTTTAATACCGCCCCTCGGAACATTCACTTTACAGATGTTGCACGTAGCCGTGGAGCTTGTTGACTGAGGTAATGTGTAATAGCTCCAGATAGCTGATCCTTTCGCTCGCTCCATTTTGTAAACACTGTATGCTCCGCACGGCGTGTTGCTTGCATATGACGTCACTCACAGCGTACAGCATAGAATTACACTGAATAGATCGGCCGATATGGATCGGCCCATTGTCACTGATACCCGATCTAGAAATTTCTTCAATATCGGTACCGATACCGATACAAATATCGGATCGGTGCATCCCTAGTGATTACCACACCGGAGGTGCAGTAGAGTAGGGGGGGGGCTGGGATCCCTCTTACACAGACTCCAGGACACAGACAGGGGAGGAGCCACAACTCAAAACACACCTTCTCCTCACATTACTTCTCAACCACCAATGAGTTAGGAACTCGCTGTTAAACTACTACAACTCCTGCCCAGAGCTGTGTCTCTTTGGTTGTAACTGTAACTGACCGTCACTTGGATTCCTTATCTCAACAACACTTTAAACATGCATTTAGAAATTCTTAGCCTGCACGAATAGTATTCATAAGCCAAAAACAACACACACACGAACATAAATCATGTCCAATATCAATATATCTACTAGCACACACGTCTTTAAAACAGAACTATCAAATTTGTCTACTAACTTTCACAGGGTGTTGAACTACTGCAACATGCTTAACCACTTATTAACAGTCACACGAAGCTATTTAAACAGCAAAAACTCTCCACCATCTGACAGTTATATCAGCACACAACCACACAACATTGCGAATAGCACAATTCATTTGAGAATACATAAATCTTTCCAGCAGATTTTTCAACACACAGTCATGACACAAGCACTTGCACTATTTCTTTACTTTATGAAGCCCCATAAGAATGTTCGAACATTTATTATAGGTTTTACTGAAATTGTTTTGGCTGGTATTCTATTTTGTTAACAACTAACTTTTATTGTTGTTTATTTCGGTTCAGATTGTTCTTTTCTGCAGTTTGATCATCACATGCGTTTACTCTTACTTCTCCTTTAATTTGGCTCTTTAATTTACTTTTATTTTGGCTTATTTATCCAATATTTGCCGTCCATGGGCTTAAGGCTGTATTTTTATCTGCATCTCCCTGTCTTAAAATACCCCTTTTCTTTTACTCTGATTTGACTATATTTTGAAGTCTATGGACTCAATCTTTGCCATCCATGGACTGAAAGCTGTATTTTAATCTGCATCCATCTGCATCTCCTTGTCTTTTAAAATACCCTCTTTCTTTTAGCCTGATTTGTACCTATCCTTTATCTGGATTGTCTTTACCTTTGTAAAAAAACTCCTCTATTTTGGAAGCCCATGGACTCAAATTTCTACTCTAATCTGCATCTCCCTGTCTTAGAGTTTTTAATTTACTTTAATTATTTTCCAATATGCTCTCTCTTAGAGTATTTAAGACTTAATGATTTGTTCCCTCTTGGAATTTAAGTCTTTTTCTCTTGACACTACTTTTACAGCCCGTCAGCTCAAAGTTTTCAGCTTTCTTTTAAAGCTTTAACAAGAGACACTTCTCTGCTCCCTCTTGGAGCTATAGGAGATTCCTTAGTAAGAGTTTTTTATTTTTAATTGCTTCTCTCTGTTTTCGTCGCAATATTCTCACATTTAGCTTTTCTGACTCTGATTGTAGCTGTTTGGACCCCGGAGTCAAATTTGCTAAAACACACAAAGAGACTCCCCCCCCCCCCCCCCCCCCTCTTTTCCTTTTGCTCAGGAGCTCGCGTCTCCCCGTGAGGGGGAGAGAACCGTTTGTGTGAGTGAGCCCAACTCAACAAACCCTCTCTGATTTATACTTTAATAACAACAATATACAGCTCCGTTTTTGAAGAAATTTGTGGAAGCTTACTTACTGCTCTTAGACATGGGTGAGATTGCAATTTTTGAAAATATGCGAGAAATATCTCACCTTTTTGTGGCCACTTTGCAATGTCGCCCAGCCCAAGATGCAGGTTCGTAGAGCTGTCCTTTTCTGCCAAGACCTGTTTTCGTGATGCCAATTATGTTGTAGAGAATGTGTATGTAACCCAGCCCGTGTGAGATTGCACCTCTCTACACCCGGAGACTCTGCGTTGTGTTGATGTTGGTATTGCTGGGTGCAATATGAGGGACGAGTCGGACACATGGATGGTCAAGATCGTGGCTGAGACCTGGCGGTTTATTGAGTGTCGTGGGGGCGGCTTCACCTTACAAACCTTACAAACCATAAACAAACACTCAGTCAGTTAAGTCATATAAAAATAATTGTACAGTATTCAAAATAAAGCGCTGTACCTTCACAGCTACTAAACCCCTTAAGACAAGGTTTCAGCTCAAAACACAGAGCATAAGAGAAAACCCACAGGTAGATAAATAGCAGACAGTATCCGCGGAGCTAGCACACATACAACTAAAAAGCTAGCCATAATCACGGCCGACATACTCGTATAAAAACCAGGTTACAAATCCTAAAACTTCATCAGATGGTCAACCAACATCTCAATAACCACATCATTTAAGTAGAACAGCGTACTGACTGTTTATGGTCAAGATATTTGACTACGATGTGGAGAACTATCTATAGTGCTTACTTTACAAACCATAAACAAACACTGAGCCAAAATGGTGGCCACGCAGAGCAAATAACTGAAACCACGGTGTCCGGTAAAGGACAAACAGCAACAATCGCGTAACACCTGAGGGCATAAAAAATATAACAGCGCCATCTATCGACCAAAATAGGCAACAGCCTTACATCCACTCCTTCTTTAATTGATGGCGTCCCAGTCATCATACCAAATGAAATAAAACAAGGACCACCCACTAAACACAAACAAAGAGAACAGTCACAAAAAAAATCATGTGAAGAATGAATGACAGTGTGGCGTGTAGTGATGTATGATGAAAACATGTGCATGTACCCCCTATTAAGGTGGGTGCTCTTGCTGTGTTAAGCTACATGAGTCCTGCTGCTCTTCTCGCTTAGGCCCTCTGCCACAACTTCCATCCTCTTTCCACCTTCTGCCGATCCTCCTCTGATTCCACGGCTCGTGACTCATAGGACAGTTTCTTGGGGGGACGTCGATTTCTCGGCGAGTTCCTCCTAGGAACACTGGGACTGGGAGGCAGGTTGGTGCCCCTGGCTGTTACATGTTCCTCACCTCCTTCACTCACTTGTTCTGCCTCCACATCCACTTCCTTCATTCCTGTGCGTTTAAACTGTTCATCTGTTGTCTCAGGTAAACTTCTCCACATTTTCCTCCATGTTGTCCACCTCCAAGTCCTCCACTGTGTCTGACTCATCTCCATGTATTATCACTTCACCGGCCTGCTCCCCCATGTCCTCTGTATCCTCCATCCCCATGTCCTCCTCTGTGTCTGGCTCACCCTCCCCTCTTGTCACCTCACCAGCCTGCTCTACTGGAAGAAACATACACTGTGTAAGAAGATTGCGGTGGACCACCCTCTCTACGTCACCATGTTCTGATCGCACCACATACACAGGTATGCTGGGCTGCTTCTTCACCACAATGTATGGCCGGGGCTCCCACTTGTCTCCCAGTTTCTGCCGCCCCTCCACATGACACACTTTAACCAGAACTCTGTCACCTGGGTTGAAGACTTGACTCTTTGCTCTCTGATCATATTATTTTTTTCTGTTGTCCCTTGGCTTGGTGAGAGGTCTGATTAGCCTGGGCATAGGCCTGTGACAGACAGTCATGCAGAGTCTGGACATACTCACTATATTCACATGGCTCATTAGTGGTCTGGAGCCCAAAGATCAGGTCAACAGGGAGCTTAGGATGCCTGCCAAACATCAGGAAGTATGGCGTATATCCCGTAGAATCGTGGCGTGTGCAATTGTAGGCGTGCGTCATTGCATCCACATACTACAGATGAGGCTCCAGTGTCCCAAGTATGTTCATGAGGGTGCGGTTAAACCTTTCAGTGGTTCCGTTGCCCTGGGGGTGATAGGGGGTTGTGTGGGTCTTAGTGATGCCAGTGCACTTACACAGCTCCTTCACAACAGCACTTTCAAAATTGCGCCCCTGGTCTGCATACAATTTCGCAGGGAAACCAAACCGACAGAAGAAGTTTCTCCACAGCACTCTGGCCACAGTGTTGGCCTTTTGGTCTTTAGTGGGGTAGGCCTGCGCATAGCGTGAGAAGTGGTCAGTGACAATGAGGACATTTTCTATTCCGCCCTTCGACCTTTCCAGAGTCAGAAAGTCCACACATACGAGCTCCATGGGAGCACTGCTGTGAATGCTGACCAGGGGAGCCCTGACACCTGCAGTTGGGGTCTTTCTGAGGCAGCACCGTGGCCAGTGAAATCTCTCTCTTATCATCTGCACGGTCCTCTCAAAACCTAAGTGCCCCAAGTCATCATGAAGAGCCGTCTTGACCGATTCACGCAGCTTCTCTGGCAGTACTAGCTGCTCCACTACTCCCCTTTGGCAGTCTTGGATGCGGCGGTACATGATACCATCTCTTATTACTAACCTCCTCCACTCCTTTAAGAGAAGGCACACCTGCCCACCACCACTGATCCTCTTGCTGCGGCTTGGTTTCTGGTTCAGACTCCTATAATGCAGGACAGGGCCGATAACAGGATCTTCCTTCTGCCCTGCACAGATCTCCTGTTTTGTCATGGCAGGCAGTGACTCCATCCCTACGTCTCTGAAGGGCTCATTATGCCCAGGGAGTTGAGAATGGGCTGTCTCTGAGGCAGATGTGTTCTGGCTTGTGGGGTTTACTGGGTCCTGTGTGTGCTGTCCCACGCCATGCCTGGGCCCATTGAACCTCACCTGCTGGGGGCATGTGTGTAGGATCTCGGTGACCTCCTGGTTGGACATATGGGAGAGGGCATCCGTGTTGGCGTTGCTCTGGCCCCTCCTATACTGGACGTCGAAGTCAAAGGCAGCTAGCCGAGACACCCACCGCTGGCCCCAAGCCGTGCTCCTGAAGCCGATTGAACACCAGCTGCAGTCTCTCCAGATGCTCATCAAAGGTTTTAGAGAATATGATGAGGTCATCAAGATAAATCAAGAGGTGAGTGAAGTTCAGATCTCCAAAGCAGCAGGTCATGAGTCTTTGAAAGGTGAAGGGGGCATTCTGCAGTCCAAAGGGCATTCAGTTGGCCTCAAACAGCCCCATTGGGGAGCTGAATGCTGTCTTGTGTTTGTCATGCTCTGACACCTCCACCTGCCAATAACCTGATGTGAGGTCAAGTGTAGAGAAGAACTTTGCCTGCCCCAGAGCTTCCAGGGCCTCCTCTATTCTGGGCAGGTGGAAGGCATCTCTTGTGCTGTAGGAGTTGAGCTTTCAGTAGTCAATACATAACCATAGTGAGCCGTCCTTCGCAACCTGGACCTGAGCGTAGGTCTTCTTGGATTTGTTCAGTGACTGGAACTTTTTTGTTTCCTTTGCCAGAGTTCTGAGCTCATCTTGTAGCTCCCGGAAGCTCAGAAGCCGGGGTTTCATTGGAGCAATCCTCATGTACACCTCTTCATCATTTAGTCCTCTTAAGAACTGCCGGGTGAGTTTACAGTCATGGTCAGGGAAAGGCCTGCCACCTCTTTGGGTTTCTTCTACAGCTCGCAATGTTGCCTCCAGTGTTATAGCATAAGAGCAGGCAGGCTCCCCTGGCCTCTGCCACGGTCACAGAAGTCGGCTAGCGGGTCCAAGGAGCCCTGTGTGTCACCATACTCCGCCCTCAGCTCCACAAATGCCTTTTCAGGGGTTTGGTCATGGTGAGGCAGATTCAGGATCAGCTTTCTGGCCTCACCACTCAGGTGACGCACCACCGTGGAGAAGCGAAGGTGAAGGGGGAGCTCTATTGCCTCCAGCAGATATTGCATGTTGCGAATCCAGTCCTCCACAAGCAACTTGCTATCAGCATTACCAGTGAAGACTTAGACATTCTTCACCTGATGAGTCTGCAGGAAACCGCCATAGGCTGCTGGTGGGAGGCTTGGGGTGGCAGTGGCTCTGACAGGGGCATTTAGTGGTGCATGCATGTGCTGGATGGAGGATGGAGGCAGGAGGGTGGGTTGGGGGACTGTATCAGGATACATGCTGACTTGAGGGACTGAAGCAGGGGGCTGTAGATGTACTGGGGCTTGGGTGTGGGAAGAAGGTGTGTAGTCAAAAGCTGCATGGGTGACATTCAGAGAGGTGGGTGCAGCTGCAGTGGGGCCCCATGCACTGGTGGCAGATGAGTGCAGGGGAACCTGAGAGTGATGGGCAGCGGCTTGTGACATGTGCAACTGGGGGATTTGTCCATACTCTGTGCCTTGGGGGGTCTGCTCAGCTGTAGAGGGGTTCCTCATGAAGGTCATTGTGTGTGGTGTTGGAAAACTTGACATGCAGGCTTTTGGCGCAGGTGAGGGATCAGCATAGCTGGTGGGGATCTGGGGGCTAGTCTGATAAACCTGTATTGGGTAAGGGGAGATACCTGGCTGGTTCATGGTGGGCTGCTGTACGACTTGTGTCTCTGGGAAGTTGGGACATGGGAGACTTTGAGGTGGCAGGGTGGCCGTGGGCCTGTGCACGCTGGTCTGGGGCAGGAGGGCAGAGGCGATGGTGGTCTGCAAAGTCGGCTGAAACACTGGAGGAGTTGCACTTGGGGTTACAAGGGCTGGTAATGTGGACACTTGAGTTGGAGCTGCACGGGCATCGGTATAGGGTGTCAGCACTGGGGGTGCCGGGGTGAGCTGTGCGCCCAGTCCTGAGTCCGTGGGCTGCCGGACTGGAGTGTGGTACTGCAGCTGCTGACTAGGGGACCTGGAGAACTGGGTGGTTAGCTTTGACCTCAAAGATGACTTGGTTGCTGGTGCCAGCTCCTTCACTGGAGAGGTGAGTATGCGTCCTCCTTGAAGAGTCATAGCTGTGGCTTTTTATAGGCCCGGGGGTAGGTGGAGGGCCTGATGTTGCTGCAGGGCGACCCTGCTTCAGTGGAGAGTCTGCGTAGTCACTCATCATCTTCAATGTTCTCTATCTCAGATTTAAGCAGCAAAATAAAATGTATATGTGTGTGTGTGTGTGAATTACTTGTTATATACTTAGTTGTGAGTGAGTATAACTGTGTTTGAATGTAATAACCAAAATAAAATGTGTGGCACAATCATCACTTGATACCCCAAAAACTCACATTACACTTAAATTTAACTCAAAACGTCATTACACAACTCTATATTCAGCACAGAGAATATGAATGAGATAAACCAGCAACACTTGCTTAATATTAATCCTAGATTATCCTTATGGAAATGTTCCACACAGAATATACTCATTTACCATTCAAGTAGCTTTAATTTTTTTTTCTTCTTCTTCTTTTCTTTTCTTTAGAATATCAAGACCTCAAATGAATAACACAACACAATAAGATGCACTTCAACTTTCAAAGGATATGTTGGAGAGGATGAAAATCCTGGCAATGCATCTTCACTCTAATAGCTCAGTTCGTCACACGACACACTTGGATAATAACAGTTCAATACAGCTGCGTAGTGGAGGTTGCTGCCGAGTCTGGCAGCCGACAGCTTCACTTCCGCTTCGGTCTCGAAGCGCCACGATCTGGGTCACGGCACCAAAGATGTAACCCAGCCCGTGTGAGATTGCGCCTCTCTACACCCGGAGACTCTGCATTGTGTTGATGTTGGTATTGCTGGGTGCAATATGAGGGACGAGTCGGACACATGGATGGTCAAGATCGTGGCTGAGACCTGGCGGTTTATTGAGTGTCGATGGTGGCGGCTTCACCTTACAAACCTTACAAACCATAAACAAACACTCAGTCAGTTAAGTCATATAAAAGTAATTGTACAGTATTCAAAATAAAGCGCTGTACCTTCACAGCTACTAAACCCCTTAAGACAAGGTTTCAGCTCAAAACACAGAGCATAAGAGAAAACCCACAGGTAGATAAATAGCAGACAGTATCCGCGGAGCTAGCACACATACAACTAAAAAGCTAGCCATAATCACGGCCGACATACTCGTATAAAAACCAGGTTACAAATCCTAAAACTTCATCAGATGGTCAACCAACATCTCAATAACCACATCATTTAAGTAGAACAGCGTACTGACTGTTTATGGTCAAGATATTTGACTACGATGTAGAGAACTATCTATAGTGCTTTCCTTACAAACCATAAACAACCACTCAGCCAAAATGGCGGCCACGCAGAGCAAATAACTGAAACCACGGTGTCCGGTAAAGGACAAACAGCAACAATCGCGTAACACCTGAGGGCATAAATAATATAAAAGCGCCATCTATCGACCAAAATAGGCAACTGCCTTACATATACAACAATAGTATCTGTTGAAGCCGAAACGCTCAGAAAGACGACACAGAGGCAAGGTTTGTAGAAAGTGGGTTCTGTTTATTCCTGGACTGACCAGACATTTATGTGCCTCGAAATCTGCTTGCACAATCACACTTGCATAGTGATGACCTAGACCATTATCAAAATGTCATGATGACCCTTGTCTCATTGTTCCATATCTTTCCTAGTATTTCATGTACTTTCCAAGAACTCCTGAATCTTGTGTGAGAGAGTGCGTGTATGCTCGTGCATGTGTGTGTGTGTTTATCCTGGTTGACTTGGCCCTACGTGTTGATTTGGAGTGTCCATGCGGTTATGTGTGTGTGTTCTCATCAAGTGTGATGTCAGTCGTATTTCCCAATCTATTGTTTATCTCAGACCCCAAAGCAGAATAACACATTCATTCAATGGTCAATACTGGTCATCTAGTCAGGCCAGAATTCTCAATAGAAGACATTGTTGTTTTACATTGTTTTTTTTTTAAGTAAAAAAAAAACTATATAAAATGCCTTCATACGTAATTCAAGTCTCCAGAAGCCCCAAGATACCAAATGTATTTGAAGAGACTGTATTTACACCCTTTAAAGCTCATATCTTCATTGTAGCTGCTAAGCTTAAAGCACCCTGTCTGAAGTGAATGCATAAGCTTGACTGCCTGTTGAGGGCGTAAATAACGTCTTTTCGAATCATTTTAGGATCTAAGGGCTTTGGGAGACTTGAATTAAGCCAAACCAGCCCTACGGAGCAATTTTATGGTTGTTGTTTTTTTCTGTTTTTTGGGCGTTTTTTTTTTTTACATTTTTTAAGTCACCAGCTACTTCAGCTGTTAAGAAGAATGCTCCATTCTGGAGCTTTGCTTAGCTCTCAGTAAAAAGTGAAAAACAAAAGACACCATGCATACAGGCCTGTTGGCCGCATGGCCAAGCAGGGGGCCTACACCATGGAGAGCCCAAAAGGGTGGTGAGCCAGGACAAGAACCAGAACGGACAAGAGAATGAGCCAAAAAAGCCCTAAATAGCCCAGAAGAGAAGCGCGGACAACATGTTTTATAGTCTAGGTACATGTTTTGGAAGAAAGAGGAACTTTGGCACTCTTTTACTGATTACTAATTAATTCCTTTGTGAGAACTAGCCTTTGCTTAAATAGGAGTAATTTGATTGATTTGACTAAATAATATTTTAATTATATGCGCTGGCAAATTAGAAAGCTCACTCTTAGTAACATAACAAATAAACATGTTCTTATCTGTAACCTAGTATTATATAACAGACACATCTAAAATAATAAATGATAATAGAACTCAAATCATAAGTAAATCATACTGGCTAACCTCAAATACACTCATTTTGTACTGGCATTTCCTTGTATCATTGTGTTAGTAACTCTTAAAATTATTTTTTAAAAATTGTATAGCAGGTTGGTGTCCTGTAAATTAGCAGATTTTGAAGCAGAGTTAGCGTTTCATAATATTAAAATGATTACATGTTCTGAAACACAAGATATATATATGTGCACATTTATGTAGATAGGTAGTGACCATTTCAGACACTTAGGGTGAGGAAAGTAGAGGAGCAGGGTGAACACACAGGAATGTTGGTCACCCCATAATTTACAGCCCTAATGGTTCATCTATGTGGATGTGATCTCTGTCTGAAGAGCAAACAAAGCCTTTATTCTCCCAAAGTTGGTGGGATAAGGCAGATTTCTCAGGTCTGTTCCTTGTCTTTCTTGACATCTTTCCTGCTTAAGGTCAGAGGTCATTGGGTCTGTGTGTGTCTCTGTGCAGGCAGAGAGCCTTACGATTAAAGCATCACAACGTTAGTGAAATAATTTAGTTTATTTGTTTATTCCTGTGTTCGGTCTACTACACGTCATTATACATTTATTTACAACCTGAAATGTTGTTGGCAGTTGTAAACATGATGTTAACAACACTCTTCGTGATTTTATCTACAGCAGCTGTAACAGCCACGCCCAAGATTCTCCTCCGACCAAGTCCAGAAGATGAAAAAATATACGGGCAAGTTTTTTTTTCTCTCGTCACAGTTCCATATACTTCAAACTTTTTACTGTGTTACTTTTCATTCCTTTCATATTTCATTCATAATTTCATGAAAACATATTCATATGAGAACATAATGTACACAAGTCCTTCAATGAATTAATGCCTTCACATCCCAGCATACATAAATCCACCCCTACCCACATTCATTGTATGAACTTGGTTGATTAAATTGCAGCACAGACTTGAACCTGATAGTCCTCACATTGCAGTGAGTCTGCCTATTTTTGTGATGCTCTCTGAAACACACAGGAATAGAAAGGTCATTTCACTAAGAATGTACAGTATGCTGCATGTCTCTGTGCATTGAATGCATTTGAGTTTAATGACATTATGGCTTGAGCCTGACCCTCGATATTTAGTGCTGCAATCACTGCCTTCAGCTTGAATCACTACTGCATGGTAAGAATGCAATTAAAACATGAAGTTGATTTCAGCTCCCGGTTGACATAATGACATGACACATAAAGACCTCCTACAAAAGTCAATGGCAGCATGTAATATTATCATTTCCACCGCATACCTTTCCAGAGTGTAGAAGGTCAAATCATTACTGTGCAGCTGTGTTCACCCTGCTCTGTGTCCCACTTTTGTACCAGGCACCAGCTGTACAGCGTAATTGCTAATTGCCCCCCGAAGCAGTGCCCATAACGCAGCCATTCCCCTTGTAGAATGCACCACAATCCTTGAAGGGGGATCCATTCCCACATACACATAAGCGAGGGCGATTAGATCCACTAACAAATGGGCCAGACACTACTTTAAATTAGGCCTACCCAATGTGGATACTCCATTTGACGCAAACAGCCTGTCTGAAGTGCGGAAGGACTTTGTGCAGTCAACATAGAGCCTGAGGGCCCTCACAGGACCCAAGCTGTGAAGTGTCTCAGCCTCTGTAGAAAGATGTGGCTGGGAATAGAAGACCTCCAGGACCAGAGGCCTGGAGACAAAATTCCTGGCTGAAAAACAGGGGTTAGGTAGAAGGCAGACCATTCTGTCTCCTTCCACAAACCTGAGACATGCAGCATCCACAAAGAGAGCGACCCAACTCACACCCTCGCTTGGCTTATGCAATAGTGAATAGGAAAACAGTCTCCCAACAAAGAAGCCGAAGGTCAAGACTGGACAGCCGCTCAAAAGTGGGCAGACAAAGGGCTCTGAGAACCACCCAGAGATCACAGGAGGGCAGCAGAGGCTTTTGGAATGGACAAGTCCTTCTCATTCCTCTTAAAAATTGTGCAGCCAGGGAATGTGCTCCTAGAGACAAGCCACCACACTTCTCATAAACAGCAGAGTCTGCTGCAAGGTAACCCCTGAGAGTTGATACTGCCCAACCCAGGGAAAAGAGGTGCAAGAATTACCGAGATGTGGCAAGCCAAGGGATCCTCCCCCTTAGCACGACACCAGTTGCTAAACACCCTCCACTTGACACTGTACTGCAGCTGACTGGAGGGGGCCCACGAGGCCTGCAAGGTGTCCATCACCTCCCTGTCTAGGCCAAGTGAGTACAAATGCTGCCGTTCAAGGGCCATACATGAAGCCACAGGGTCTGGGGCTCCTGGTGCCAAATCGTGCCCTGCAAGTACCATCTGACTGGAAGCCACCATGAGTGGCACTCCAGCATCTCGTGGACCTCTGCCATCCACGGTATCTGTGGCCAATTTGGTGCCACCAAGAGTACCCTGGCACACAGTAGCCTCACCTTCCTGAGTAAAACCAGCAGGAGAGGAAGTGGAGGGAATGCATACAGTCTTATATGAGGCCATCAAAGGCTCAGGGCGTCTGTCCTCAAATGGGCCACGCATTGATCTCCACTGAGGACAGTGACTGTTCTCTGCTGTCACGAAAAGGTCTACCTCCACCTGGCCGAAGCAAAACCATATCTGGCCCACAAGTCAAGTGGGCTGTCATGGTGGCCAAGTCCAGAATGAGCCCCAAATACTCGACTGACCTGGCTGGGACCACGTGGCACTTTTCTGCATTTTGATAAGTGTGGCCAAGTGTGGCCAAGTGTGCCAGCAAAGCACCCAAGCTGCCCTGTGCCAGGCCAGCCAGCAGTGCACAGGTCGGGCCCACCTTTGTCACGCCATCAAGGCCGTGCTCTGCAGCACCATGCAGGATGCTGAGTGCAGAGCAGGGTGCAGTAGCCTCCCTGAGCCCAAGACTTTTGCAGATGTCTGACATAAGCCTGGTTCACCAGCAGAGGGGCCTGCCACTGGATGCCACTCATCACTCCCCTGCTCCATACTCTCTGCACATCAGAGAAAACACAATGTGTCTCTCACCAAACAATCTGGAGAGTAAAATAAGAGAAACACATACAGCAATTTAACAGTAAATACAAACATGCAAATGATGCAAGTTGTTAAAATTCAAGCAGCACAGTCTATATGTGGACAGCATTGCTGTGTCAGAATCATTGAAGATAAAAAGAAGAGAAAAAGGCAAACCTTAGAATCAATTGTCGACATGGGTGCAATAACACTCCAGATTCATTGGTGGTGACAGCGCACTGAATTGCGGGTGCCCAACACCTTCCGCCGAAGAAGACGACTGTCAGTCAACAGCAAAAACAGCTGAGCAGAAGCTGCACTCCGGTACTACGGAGCAACAACCAAAACAACATTAAAACATTTGGTTAATTTTATACAATAAAAATGCTCTATGTTTTTAGTTAATGTTTTCTGGTGCAGTTTTATCGCCAAGTCTGTATGCTGTAGCTCAAAAAAGTAGGCTCGGGCAACAACAAGAACAAGACTAGGTAAACTTTATCTACATAGAACTTTCCCAACAGATAGCAAACCCAATAGAAACCCATAGTCCACCACTTTCTAATCCTTTGGTTGGGAACACCAACCTTTTTGTTTGTTGTTGTGTTGTTAATCGCAGCATGTATTTCCCATCCTGCAGGCCGAACACGGTGATGGTGAATTTCCAAAAGGGAGACAGTGTCGGGCTGAGGCTGGCAGGAGGAAATGATGTTGGCATCTTCATCGCGAGTGTTCAAGAGGGCAGTCCTGCTGAAGAGGAGGGCCTGCGTGTAGGAGACCAAATCCTAAAGGTAGCCAAGTCTGATAATTTGCTATCCCTTTTTGACATACACACAATTGAAAACATATATTAAGCGTTTTACCTCATAATTCTATAGATTTCTGTAAACGCATGGTTATTCTGAAATGGATGCCAGCAAATTTTTTCGAACAAGTTGGGACCGGAGCAACAAAAACTAAGAAATTTGTGGAATGAGCCAAAAACACCTGTAAAGGTAAACAGGTTCATTGGTAACAGGTGATAGGTGACAGGTGGTATCATGATTGGGTGTGAAAGCGGTTTCCTGGAAAGGCTGAATCATCTAGAAGCAAAGGTGTGGGTGAGGTTCACCACAAACAAATTATTGTATAAAGGATTTTACTACATGGGCTCAGGAACCATTCGTAAAACTGTGGTTGCTAAACAGTTCATTTGTAAATTGTTTTGCATGTTTTTATTCCCAACATTCTTAAAATGTGGGATGTATATTATCTTCATAGCAAACAGTCATAATTATTATACTCTTTCTTTGTGTCCTGCAGGTGAACAATGTTGATTTTCAAGGTGTAGTGAGGGAGGAAGCAGTACTCTTCCTGTTGGAGATTCCTAAAGGGGAAGTGGTCACTATCCTGGCCCAGAGCAAACCTAACGGTAACAAATTTCCTCCAGAGACACCAAACACACAGACGTATAATCAGAGTTACATTTCTCATTTTAATAAAACATTTCTCAAAAACACTAACTAACTTTTTTACTACAAAAGGAACAGTGTGACATTCAGTACCATCAATTGGCCAAATTTCCCATTTTGCTACATTTTTTACAGTCTTTAAATCAGATTATCATAAGATTTAATAATAACTTTCATGTTCCTCAAAGGATGAGCCCTTCTTATTTTCTGTCCTCTATAAACTTTCTCTTTCCACCTCTTCAGACCAAAATGTTCCTCAGATATCTCATAATTTAAGTGATTATATGGATTGCCATAAAGTTGACTGGACATATTTATGCTCCCAGTCTTTTTGTGTTGAGTTGTATTGACCAATCACTTTTGATGCAGGGAAACAGTCCATGTGGAGAGCAAAAAAGGCATAACGTATTGGCCAAAATGTAATCTCAGAACCCATTGGTTATCGTCTGATGATGATTTAGCTTTTTATTAGCTTTTTTAGTATACATCTGCATTCATAGATGCAGGGCAGGGTATTCCAGAAGTCCCTCTCCCCAGCTATGCTTTGCAGCTCCTCCTGGAGGATCCCGAGGCGTTGTTTTCATTATCCGAATATCCGATAGCTTCACTGGGAGCTTTGAAACATTTGCAGTCGCCAGACAATGGCTGATGGATTTTGAGATTGGGCATTGACTAATGCCCCGTTCAGACCAAATGCAATGAAAATATTCACATCACATTACTCACTCAAGTTTGATCGTGGAATTATTATATTTTCAATCACATCTACTCGCATGACACAATAAAAATAACCAGGGATGTGCAGCACATCGGTATGAACCCAAAACAAAGAGATTTCTCTGCCATCTGACTGCAATAAATCAATCAAAAGGACGCCGAAATAACAAAATCATAATGCAACCTTGTAAAAAGCCTGAATTCATGCTTCATCAGGTTCACTTGAGCCTGGAGCGGTGATGGAATGTGCCCTAACGAGCTAGTTAGAATGAAGTGTTAATCAAAGTCATTTCAATTCAAAATATGTGGAAACTTAGTATATCAAAGTACTTTACTACAATAATGTGCCAGCTGTCACAGTCACAGGTCAAAATCATAGTCTCTCTCTCACCCCATCTACTCCTAATGTCTCCATTTAATGAGGGAGGTACCAGCCTGGTCCCCCACGGCTTCGGCTTGTAGACCAGAACAGGCAAGTTTTGGTTCAAGCAACTGTGACATTCATGGTCATGTGCACACCGACAGATCCACTCAAGAACACATCAGGTGAGAGAGAGCAACACAAACTGTGTTATGTATAATGAGCACGTTGACCCCTTGAGCTTGTGGCTCTGAAGAAAAAAAAAGCTCTGGTCTTTTTATTGAAAAGATCTATTTATAAGCAAAACACTTCAGAAAATGAAGGATAGCGCTGACCTGACATGAGGCTGTATGACTCTTCACTGTCCAGCACTGTGAAGAGGACATTTAAGGCTGTCAAAAACAGTTGGCAGGTCCTCATATTAAATGCTAGTTGTTTAAATTAAAAAGGTAAGGTTTGGGCTGATGGATGGTGCCATCATCCATTGTCAATGGCTGACAGTCATCAACTTCTGAGCTTTGTACCATCATGATTTAAAAGCCCACCCACCCTAGAGTAGGGTGTCCCCTCAGAGTTACAGGAGTTGTTGCTCTGTGTGACATGTGGGGGGGATGATGAAAGAAGTTTGTTGCTGCCTAATGCACTGATGTTTCATCTCCGCATCGTGCTTATTATTTTCTTATTAAACCTGCCCAGTTCAGCACATCCTCATACCTACATAACTGAACGCGTCGCCCAATTCAACAGACCATTGCAGAACAACAGCAACACTGGTACTGGACCTTCCTCATGCAGTCACACTTTGGTTAGGTTTAGGAAAACAATGTTATTTGGTTTAAAATTTTCATCAATCAAAATGTTACTTCTGTAACTTCTGTTACAAATGTACCTGTGTTACCCCTATGACCTGTCACCTGGCACCTTTGTAGAACATAGATGACACGGTGCACATATAATACAGACAGAATATATGAGTGAAAAAAGAAATAAATAGAGTTCCACAGTTAAGGAACCAATGCCTTTTTCATCAGTTTTGATCAGAGGACCCCAGACTAGTTTTCTAATGTAGACTGGTTCCTGATATTAGATTTTGCAATGTTTTGAAGGTTAATGAGGTATACAATTGTCAATGTAAATGTCAAATTAGGAAGCGTTTACAGGAGCCTGGAGTGGGCTGTAGTGTGTTTACATGCAACAATCAAACAATATGTACATTTTGTTTTGATTGTGCAAATAAGACTCTAAATGTGAGCATGTAAGTTCATTCTTGACTTTAGACAATAGTGCATGTAACAAAATAATCTAAACTGGAAGATCACATGTTAGTTCTTTTGTGTTGATGAAGGTTCTCAGTCATCCAGGTCATAGTAATTCTAAATTCTGTATCGTAGGCAACTGGACTTGTTTCAGTTTCTTGAAGACGTTTCACCTCTCATCCAAGAAGGTTCGAACTAACTGGAGGGGAGTTCATGTGTGCCTCATGTGTGCCTTCATGTGTGCCTTCATGGCTAGGTCACCTAGCTAGGTCACCTAGCCCTAGCAACCCACATGAAGGCTGGTTGGGTCAATGACCCACAAGTAGCCCTAAAGACTCTGAAACTCAGAGCTCACACGTGTCGTTAAAGATTCTGTAAGGACACTCCCACACAGAGTTTAAAAACCAGTCTACTCCTCTCCAGTTAGTTAGAACTGAAGAAACCTCTTGAATGAGAGGTGAAACGTCTTCAAGAAACTGAAACAACTGTGTCCAGTTGATTATGACACAGCATTTAGAAGTAGTTATTCTGTGCTTTCATCTGCACCTTGTGATATTTAGTGTGAATGTGGAACAAGAGTGGAACTTTGGTCACATCATATACAAGTAAATGATATATTGGGGGAGGTGGTTATGGTAATGAAGTAACATGTAATCCAAGGCAGCAGTTATGTGGAGGTGCTGCATTATCAATGAAAACAAATGCAGTATAAATCACAAGTTTGTATTTGTAAAGGTATTTGTAGCGGATCTCCCGTTAACTCTGACATCAAGTTTAAATCTACATGATACAGCCATAGCAAGTTCCAGTCACTGATGAAGACCGTAAGATGCAGCTGAAAACCTTGAAAAAGCTGGTAAGGGGGTCTTAAGTTGGAAGTTGTTGTTTTCTTTTTTTTGCATCACATAATACTGAAATACTCATTACAGCCCACAGTATGAGAGAGTTGGACAGTATCAACAACATATTGACAGTTACCAACTCTTGGAACTCTGGTGCTACAGATCAGGAAAGTGCTCAGTCAATGAGATTTAAGATATCTTTTGCAAAAGTTACATTTTAGGTCAGGAGGTCCCAAAATAATTAAAATTCATCCTCTGGGCATCATGAATATTCATACCAAATTAAATGCTAATGTGCCCTGCAGTTATATTAATTCCCATCTTTAACCCCACCTCTCGTGGGAAAGATTCTACATAAATGCATGCTTACATGCTCACAGACAAGTTGAGTCGTGCTGTTGTCTTTATTGTTGTACAACCACCATTGGATGAAAATATGTCCACATATATCAGGCAGGAAATTTTTATTGTGTTAAACTTTTACTCCCTTTATGTTTAGTCACGTTCATTGTCTTTCTTTGTCAACGTCTTTTCTTTATTTCTTTTTATCTCAGACTCTCTCCCAGAGGTTATAGAAACATGAGACCAAATGAATTGCACCATTACCTTCAATAATCTTACAGATTTATAGATGGATAGATGGATAGATAAACTTTAGTGTCTGTCCCAATAGTGACAGAAATTCTCCTTTGACAAGGCTCTACAATACACTTGATTCTCATTGACAATACATTGAAAACACATTGAAGACACATTTAAAACACACAAAAGGGGACTGTCAAAACAGAAACTGATAAAAACATTTTAATGTGCAGTATCTATTTTATATTGTTCAGGATGGTTATTGCAGAGGAAACTGAAGATTTCTTGAAGATGTTCATCCGGCTTCAGCTGTACTTTGTACCATCTGCCAGAAACTGGAAGGAGTGGTGGAGGGGGTGAGAAGGGTCCTCTGTGATCAGGGTGGCTTTCCTGATCACTGAGTGGTTGTACAGTTCAGATAGAGGAGTTAGGGATGAGCCGATTATTTTGCTGGCCTGATTAGTTATGCGGGAGAGTTTTGTTTTGTGTTTGGTGGTGAGGGACTTGTACCAGGATGAAATGTTTTTGTTTTCTTGCTGACATGAAAAGTCCTGAATTTCCTCAGCAGGTGGAGACACAGTTGTGCTTTTTTGTTCACAGTCAGTGTGCTGGACAGGACAGGCAGGTGTATCTTTGTTCCAAGGTATTTAAAAGACTGAACCTGCTCTATTAGCTGAACCTGGATACTGAGCGATTGGAAGAGAGGTGATGATGTTTTGTCTCTGCCCATACAGCACAGCTCTTTGGTCTTTGTGATGTTGAGCTCAAGTGAGTTTTCACCAAATGTTTGGACCAAGTTTTTGACTGCCTGCTGGTATTGGGACAGAGCATTGATGCCAGTCAGGTGGGCCACCAGGGCCATGTCATCCATGTACCTAAAAACTGTCATTCCTTCACTGCTACAGAAGATGCTGTTAGTGTAAACAGAGAAGATATTGGGATTTAAAATCATTTAAAAACACCTGTTGTGGTCTGTCCTGTAAAAAATGTTATCCAGAAAACTAGTGTTGCATGGACCTGAAGGTCAGAGAGGCGATGCAGCAGGGTCCTTGAATAAAATCCTAGTGTGGGGTGGAACAGAGTCCAGATGTTTGGTGACAGTGTCTAAAAGTCTAAAACACTTGCATCCCCTACACTGCATCTTGCCTTATAGGCAAACTGGAGTGGATCCAGTTGGTTTGACAGCATGTTTGACAGGTGGTCACACACTACTCTCTCCATGCATTTACATAACAGAGATGTCAAGGCCACTGGTCTGTAGTCCTTCAGGTCCTTAACATGTGTCTTTTTGGGATTGGGATTCTGGTGGATTCCTTCCACTGGATGGGGACACAGCCAGAATCCAGAAGGTGCTGGAACAGCTTGGTCAGAACCCCACTTAGCTGAGTAAACAAGTCTTTGAGCACCCTGCCTCTGAGCCTGTCAGGGCCAGTGGCCTTGTGTGGGTTGACTCTGTGCAGGATGGAGGTCACCAGCTGCTCATCAATAGTGAGGGCTTGATGAGGGGAGCTGGAGGTTAGGCAGGTCCAAGTTGTTGGTGTGCCGCAGCTGTTGAACTAGGTGAAGAAACTATTTTTTTTTTTTAATTATTTTTTTGGCCTTTTCATGGCTTTATTGACAGAACAGCTGAAGATAGACAGGAATCAGGATGAGAGAGAGAGGGGGAGTGACATGCAGCAAAGAGCCCCAGGCCGGGACTCGAACCCAGGGCCGCTGCAGCAAGGGCAAAGCCTCTGTACATGGGACGCCTGCTCTACCAACTGAGCTAAACAGCGCCCCGTGAAGAAACTATTTAGCTGCTCTGCAAAAGAGATGGTGTCCAGGCAGTCAACCACTGCAGGTTTGGGGGCTCTGTCCATCATGATGTTTAAACCCTGCCCTGACAGTGTCCTCACAGAATGAAATATAAGAGGTCAGTACATCTGTCAATATGTTGAGATCACCACTGCAGTCATTAAAAAACAAATCAAGTAACAAAAACAAGTAACTCCAGAGGTATGTTGTTTGCATGGAGGGATACCTGTGCTGGCTCCAGCTGAAAGCAGAGTCCATTTACGTGATGCAGTAAAACATACAAGAAAATTGCAGAAACCGCACAACACAAGCCGTGCCAGGAGTCACTCTCTTCATAGAGCAGCGCCCCCATGTTTACTCAGCGAGAGGGTAAAACATTGTTGGAAATATTTTGGATAATATAAGTACGCAACTAAATGGTGAAGTCATTTTTAGACATTTTAAAGCACAAATCGTACATATTATGTTTTTAGAGCTGCCCTGTGAAGTTTACATTAGATTTACATTCAACAACAAATGTTTTAAATGCATTTCCTTCCTGTAGAAGATATTAAATATAAGTTCCATGTTTAGTAAGTAGTAAGTATTTTACTGTATATCCTGCATTGTTTACACCACCACCTGGATCAGTGAATGGTGTGAAACCTTTGGCAGAAATGTGTATAGAACAGACACCCACTCGGGAAAAAAACTAAACATATTGCTTCTCAATAAACTAATAAACTCAACAGGGAAGTTTTAATGAAAATGCCGCATGAAACATTTCAAAGAAAATAAACTGATGATCAGTGCCAACGCAGTTTGCTGGTCTAGCTTCCTCCACCTCCTCCTTATAGGGTATTTTGTGTTGTTGATTTAACTCAGATTTAATGTTCATGTCTGTGTTTATTAATCTTTAGAATCTTTGTTACTGCTTAGAATCATTCAAGAGATCCCGCAAGCAGCAGAGCCAAATATAACTGTAAAACCACTTGCCATAATGGTCAATGGCCTGAGCCTCATTCTAACTTAACATTTTACTCCTCTATGCACCATTCAAGGGAAATACTGGAAGTAGATGAGTCGCCATTACTGCAATGGAGTCTCCTTACAATATCAGCACATTTTGAATGCAAGCTGTCCTAAGAAGTGAACAATTTTCTATTCCTAACTTTACTTTCTATGTTATGTTATTTCTGACAATGATGTCTATAAAATCGGGACGAACCTGTTCAGTTCTCAGCTGCTCCTAGTGTAGTTGAAAAAATTCAACTTTGGAAAAACGTAATGCAAAATACACAAAAACATACTGTGTGTTTCATAGATTCACGGATCACCACCCGTCACTGTCAGCAGGCAGCAGCATACACAGATGATACGTATCCACAAGATCCATCGTCTTTATGATTCCCATTGTAAAAAGCCATGCAATGCATTCTGGTAGCACTGCATGTGATTAGAAAAATGGTTGCCAGCTTGTCATTTGCCAAAAATTGAGGTCTATGCTACTTCATTCTAATCAAGGTCATCAAACATGGCCCACCACCCCTGAAAACTTATGTCAAACTGAAAAAAAACCTAACGTTTGGTGAGTTCCAATGATGACAGATTCAGCAACTGCAAGGCTTATTGGCCTAGATGGTCTTCAGAAACACATTTCAGTGAACTTTTTTTGTGATTTAAGAGTTTCCAAATTAGCTGCCACATTGGTCCAGTTTGAAATTCCGAAGCAGACAGCCCACGAGTGGCGTTCATCCAATTAGGTGCAGCCACTGAGTGTTTGCAAGGGTGTAGCCTGTGTTGTTGTCACTACAATTTGCCACAGCAGTAAGAGCGGCCACTAGCTGGTGGAACACACAAATCTATTGCTGGATCTTCTATTGCTCTTCTTTTTCTACATCCTTCTTTCTCTCACTGTTTTAAATGCCTTATTCTCTTTATCTCTCAATTTTTGGGTTTTCTAGTCTATAATGATATCTTGGTGTCGGGGCGTGGAGACTCCTTTTTCATCCGGACCCACTTTGAGTATGAGAGGGAGACACCTCAAAGCCTAGCCTTCAGCCGGGGGGACATCTTCAAGGTGGTGGACACACTCTATGACGGCAAACTCGGCAACTGGCTAGCAATCCGTGTTGGCAAGGACAAGCAGCTGCTGGAGAAGGGCATCATCCCCAACAAAAGCAGGTAGGGCCATTAGCCAGTCCCTTTTAATGCGCCCACTGGCTTATGAATCTGTCCTTCAGAGGGCTAAAGGCCTCAGTGTGTTTCAGAGAAAATGCCATAAAGTTGTAAATGCAGCAATTACCTGCCTGATTCATCATGTCGAGACTGCAAAGACCTGCAAAAACACAGTTGAAAAAGGTGTTGAAAAACTGTCCATAACGTATAAGAAGCATCAAACATTAAAAAAGCACATCATATAACTAAAATTACACTCATTCAACAAGACAAGACAAGGTGGCATGGCTTCGGGACCAGTACCACGTAGGCACAACAGGTGTGACTGCTCGCTGGGATATAAATACTTTCTGTCACATTTGCAGTTTGTGTGAACAGATTATATTTTTCTTTCCAATCTCTATCAAAATTCTCTGGGACTGCTGTAAATGTACTTGAATGTGTGGGATCTCTGACAAACCCTGTGAGCTGTCCTCCACCACAGACCTGGTTATCTAAAAAAAACAGATTTCACATTAGACGCCTGTCCAGCCAACCATTATTTCACTCATCCTTAATTTCCTCTCTTATCTTTTCCCCCATCACCACTCTCCCCTGTTTCATCCGGCCTCTTTTCAGATGTATTATCTTCGTCTCTGCCATCCTCGCTGTCATCTGACTGCTCCTTCTCCTCGACATTAAGCATGCTCTTTGACTAAAGTGTCCCTCCTGTCCTCTGATTCTCTCTCATTAACAAGTCGTCTTGCACAGTATGAGGAAGAAAGAAACACAGCACTGCTGCACTCCAGCTACATTACACTAATTGGCCCAGGAGGGTTACTGTAATTACAGGTCCACAGCCCAGAGGCTGAGTAAATTAATGGTGTGAGACAGCACATGTCCCAGTTGTATGCTTTGTAAGGATTTTTGTGTGTTTTGAGTGTAACATTCATGCACACTGTGAATAATAAGGTCAGGTAAGTGTGTACCTTAAAATCCCTGCATGCAGAATTTGTTCAAGTAAAGGCTAAGTAAAGGTAAGGCTTTCCAATCTCCTGCTCAGCACGTTTCCCACAGTCTGTACATTGTCGGAAACTCAACCCCCCCAGCACAGACTGGAAATGCCTTAATCATTACAATCTGAAACCAGGTGATTCAAGGTAACACTGTAGAAATGGGGTTACCTGATAAGTGAAGACATGATGTGCATGACCGTGAACCACTTACTACACTTCTTAAACAGCCAAAAAGCTTAAACCAGATGAAATTAAAGCCTGAATAATCATTTTAGCGTGAGATACGTGTGAGAGTTAAGCAATGATCTGCAGCTCAAACCAAACATTTCAGAAGGTAGATTTATAAGAAGAGGGAGTAGTATTAAATCTATTTAAAGTACTTTGTCTAGGTTAGAAACATCCTAGGTGAGACTGTCACATTCAGATTCAGACACTTCAGATCTGTGAAAAAGGAATAGTGTCTTTTCCAAGAATAGTTTGATGCACTACAGAGTTCTCAGTGTTTTTATACATGAACATGTATATGAATAATGAATACAGTAGATTAGTGACAGGTGTATTTGTCTTGTCAGAGCGGAGCAGATGGCCAGTGTCCAGAGCTCCCATAAAGCTGTCGCAGGCGATCGCGCTGAATTCTGGAGGTTGCGAGGCCATCGGTCTCTGAAGAGGAAAGACCTGAGGAAAAGCAAAGAAAACCTGAGCAGCCAGACCCTGGCCACCCGCTTCCCAGCATACGAACGAGTGGTGCTCCGAGAAGGTGGGTGGAGCACATGCTTCAGATGGATTGTCTATACCTATGTTTAGGAAAATACTGTGAAACAATAGGTACACAACAGTATACATGATTTGTATATGAGTTACACCTGAAACCTCATGTTTGTTACTGTTTTTAAATGGGTCATTCCAGCCAACTCACCTAAAATCACAAACTTTCCCAGGTCATGTCATGGATTTTCTTGAAAAATTAAAATTGAAATTTCTATTAAATTCATGTCCTTGTAAATCCTTGTAAATGCTATAGCTGTAGAATATACTTTTTAAGTAACTAATTTTTGAAGTTTGGCCCATTTTTGTGATTTTTTGTATTCTGAACCTCACTAATCGCTTATTTTTCACTGGATTGAGTTGAAATCTGAACCTCGAGAGACCCTGAGGATCATTTACAACATGTATTCATGTAAATAGTTGTTGCTGAATGGTTACAGTGATCAAATTTATAACAGGAAGGGATTTTTTACCAGAATGAAAATAATTCAAAAATTCACATCTCCACTAGTTCTCACTTTGTTTCAACTAAATGTTGGTTCTGTGTAGAATGAATGTAGTTCTGTCACATCTAGAAGTTATTTGGTCCTGAATAAAAAACTGAGTGCCACAGATCTTGTTAGATATAGCTTCTGAACTGAATCCACTTTTTGGATTATTTTGACTGTAGATTTTCCCAAGAAGGATTATTTTAATTTTGTTAAACTTTAGTATATTAAAGTGTTGATATTTACTGCATATATAAAACAAAGATTCAAAGCTGTTATATCATTCCTTCATCATTTTTTTTAAATTAGCTTACTTTCCACACTTTTCACTGGCTGTAATGTCACATTCAGTATTTTTATTTCATCCGTAGATTTTTGTACTGTGTTGACTTCAAGGTTTTCTATCTGTCTGATACCTGTTGAGCCTGTTTTTCATTGGGTTTGAAAATTTGCAAGTGACATCTTGTAATGGTTTGGTTTGTTGCGTACTAGATGATGTCATCTTGTTCTGTGTGTCTGGATAAATATTAATCTTAACTCCTAACATATACAATACCCACAATACACATATAGTATTTCACAATTTTAAACTCTGAGTTAATTTCTAAATTCAAGTTGCACTGTAACCAATAAAGCAGGTCAGGCATAATCCCACCTCAAACAGGTTTGTGTGGGTTACTGCAAAATGGATTGCAATAAAACCAGTATTATTTAAAAGGGCAATCATAATTTATTTCATCATTAAGCAGTTTGATGCTATAGTGAGATCATGGAGCCCTACTGAACTGGAAAATCCTAGAGGCAGAAGCCAACTGGAGAAGTTGATTTTTTGAAAGTTTGGCGTTGTTGTTGATGTCAGATATTAGTTCAGAGAGTTTGAAAATGTTAAATAATGTATCTGAATTGACAAAAATCTACAATCAAAATAACCCAAAAAGTGGGTTTTTCAGCTCTGAAGCTGTATTTAATCAGATTTGTGTCACTGTTTTTTATGCAGGACCAAATCACTTCTAGATGTCACAGAACTGCATTAATTCTACACAGAACCAAAATTTAGTTGCAAGAAAATGAAAATGATATGAATTTTTGAAAATGACTTCATTCTGGTAAAAAAAACAACAACTTCCTGTTATTAATTTTATTACTGTAACCATTCAGCAAAAACTATTTACATGAATACATGTTGCCAAGTTTCCTCAGGGTCTCTTGGAAGTTCAGGACAAATTTCAACCCAATCCAGTGAAAAATAAGCGATTAGTGAGGTTCAGAATACACAGAATCACTAAAATGCTGAAAGTTAGCTCAGAGGGCCAAACTTCAAAAATGTTCTCTTAAAAAGTATTTAGAGTACAGCTATAGGATTTTTCACGGTGCCATGAATTTAATAGAAGTTTCAACATGAGTTTTTTCAAGAAAATCCATGACATGAACTGGGAAAAGTTCTGGATTTTGGGTGAGTTGGCATGGAATGACCCACATGTTTATTTCTGCTGTAAAGTTGGGCAATTTTATTATTATTATTATTATTATTATTATTATTATTATTATTTATTGTTTTGATAAAGAGACCTCTCACTCTCAAGTTTTGTCCTGTGCATTTAAAACTTCTGGCCAATATATTTGCATGAATAATATTGTCATCTGATTTTAGCTATTCACAGATATATTGTATCTGCACACACACTATGGAAAAAAGTATTGGACCATATAACACCTACAGGAGCCTTTATGACATCCCATTCTAGATTCCTTGTCTCACCTTGTTTTTAAATACATACATACATATATACGTACATAAATACATACATACACATACACTTTTTTTTGGCTGCTCTAAAGTCTGTTCTCCTTGCTGAAGCACTGACAAAGTCTCTGTGACACACACCTCCTCATCACTCCTGAACTGTTAATCAGGCTGCACACAGTGACACACACAAAACACACACACCTCCCTGTCCCATCAACAACTCTGTTTGACTGCATATGCAAAAATAAACTGATATTTAACGGGGGAGGAGGAGAAGGAGGAGGAGGAGGAAGAGGATATTAATAAAAATATTAATGACATTACCTGCAGCGATCCTCCAGCAGCAGGAACGATATGTGTTTCTGTACATTAACATGCACATTTGCGCACGAGGAACAGCTGATAAACTTCATTGATTGTTTCCTGACTCGTTTCCTTTGGAGAGTTTATAACTACAGCTTTTAGTTTTGCTGATGTGACATGATATTTGTTACAGTACATTACTGCATTCATGGAAATGTTTAAAATAACTGAAAGCAGCCTCTCAAATCATAAAATCAGAGTGTATGAACGGTGTGAACCCGTCTCTGTAGGAGCATCTTACTGTATTAATAATGCGTCCTTTAAATAGCAGGAAGACAGACTGCGCTCTCGACTTCAGACCAGCTTTTTGTTGGTCTAAGGTGCTGTTGCTTTCTGCTGCCTCAAGATAGAAATCCACCATCAGTGCACGCCTCGTTTTAAGACCAACATGCCCCGCGACGCACAGGTCTATCTCTGATATTCGGGTTTAGACTCAGTCGGGCTCATTGTCGGGTCAGGCCTCTACGTCATGGGCAATTAATGAAAATTAAGCTTGTGCAGACCACTATCCCATTCTAAATCCATAGGCATTAATATGGAGTTGGTCCCCCATTTGCAGCTATAACAGCTTCCACTCTTCTGTCTGTGGGAATTTCTGCCCATTCATCCAGAAGAGCATGTGTGAGGTCAGACACTGATGTTGGACAAGAGGACCTGGCTCGCAATCTCTGTTCTAGTTCATCCCAAAGGTGTCTGATGGGGTTGAGGTCAGGGCTCTGTGTGGGCCAGTCAAGTTCGCCCACGCCAATGCTGGAACAGAAAAGGGACTTGGCAAAACTGTTCCCACAAAGTTGGATGCATAAAATTGTCCAAAATGTCTTGGTAAGCTGAAGCATTAAGATTTCCCTTCACTGGAACTAAGGGGCCTTGGCCAACCCCAGAAAAACAACCTCCTGGCATTCACCAAACCCAGACTTGTCCAACATACCGGCAGATAGAGAAGCATGATTGGTCACTCCACAGAACATGTTTCCACTGCTCCACAGTTTCATTGGCAGTGTGCTTGACATACTCCATCCCATACTTGGTATTGTGCTTGGTGATGTAAGGCTGTAACTTTATGTTGTCTGCCACTTCGTGGCTGAGTTGCTGTGGTTCCTAAATGCTTCCACTTTGTAATAATACCACTTACAGTTGATCGTGGAATATCTAGGAGGGAAGAAATTTCACAAACTGACTTGTTGCTACAGTAGCATCCTATTACAATACCACTAGGTGCTTGATTTTATAATCCTGTGGCAATGGGACTGAATGAAACACCTGAATTCAATGATTAAGAGGTGTGTCTCAATACTTTTGTCCGTATATTGTAAGTTTGCCAGTAAATCATAAGACATGTCAGTACAGAAACGTCAGATACATTTCAGAAACTTTCTGATTGAACATGTCTCCGTGACATAGTTTGTCCATCATAGAGAACTGTTAATTAGAATTTAAATAAATATCAGCCAGATCAAATATACGGTATATACATATTAGGGATCCAGAACTAGCTAACAACATGTATATCATGTAAATGTTATAAAGTGTGATCAGCATTGTAACAACAGCGTGTCGTTGCAGCTGGTTTCCGGCGTCCTGTGGTGCTGTTCGGCTGTATCGCTGATGCTGCTAATGAGAAACTGGCCTCGGAGATGCCTGATCTGTTTGTTATTGCCAGTGAGTCTCTGCCAGTCTCTTTCTGTTTGTGTGTTTGTGTGTCAGACTCTTCCTCTAAGTGAAAAGATGTCCTAGCATTGCCTCTAACTGTCCTTTCCATTGGTCCTGTGATTTTATATTAGAAACCGAGCCGAAAGACGCCGGCTCTGAGAAGTCTTCAGGAGTGGTTAGATTAAACACCATCAGGCAAATCATCGAGCAGGTACATGCACCCACACACACACGCACGCACGCACGCACGCACACACACACACAATATCAATCTATGTTATGTCCAATACATTAATTTTGGGAATGAACTGTTATAGTGATCTGCGTCCCTGTACCACATCCAACCCCCAATCTGTATTCAACTTAATGTTAAAGTTAAGGTCAAATTAATAGTTAATTAGTGAGGCACTTTTATCATCATTTTGAGATCAAGATTGCAAGATAGACTTGAGAACAAAGACATATGCTGTAGTATCCAAAAGAGGAGAAAAAATTATGTACACATGCAGGAATGTGGTACTCGTAGTCAGCAGTGGGGAGTGGACAGGCCGAGGACCACCTGAAGTCCACAGTTGTATTATGCCATAGTTGTTGATTGGACCCACTACTGTACCAGTCCTCTGCACCTCTCTGTAAAAATAGTCTCTAAGTAAAGACAGCATTTTTCTCACAGCAAATTATTCACTGGAATCACATGTGGGTCATTCAATGCCAACTCACCCAGAATCAGTTCATGTCACAGATTTTCCCGACAAAATTTATGCTGAAACTTCTATTAAATTCATGACACCTTGAAAAATCAAATAGCTGCACTCTGAATACTTTTCAAAAGTCCAAACATTATTTTTTGGACTGGGAGGCCCAAGGTGAATTGGCACGGAATAACACTTATGTCAATATAGCGGTTACCTCCATTTCACCAAAACATTAACTTTTACCTTTTTTTTAAATTCCCTCAAAGTCTTGGGACTTCCGGTTTGCTGAGCATGGAGTAGACGTGCAGCTCTCTAGCTCCCGCTACTAACTTTTTCATTTATCATTTTGAACCCTACTTTTTTGTCATAACGTCGAGCGACTGAGTCCAATTGCGAATAACATCGACACTACGGCAGTAATTATGTCAAGATATGGGAAACAAACCAAGAAAGACATTGCAGCAGATGACTCTGCAGCTTGCGCTAGCAGCGCTGCTAGCATATCAACGGAAAGCATCGCGGATCTGCTCGAGAAACACAGGGCTTCATTGGCCGCTGACTTCAAGTCATCGTTTGCGGGTCTGGAAGGCAAGCTAGACAAGGTTCAAGTTGAGGTCGCGGCACAGGGACGGCGTATAACTGATCTCAAGTCCAATGCGGAGGAGGTTAGCCAACATTTGCAGCAGCTTGAAGCTACATGCTCCAAGTTGCAGAAAGACAACAAGTGGCTGAAATCGAAACTCTCTGATCTGGAGGGGCTTAGCAGAAGACAGAACATTCGCATTGTGGGTTTGCCGGAGTCCGTTGAGGGCGCACGCCCGACCGCCTTTTTTTCTCAGCTCCTCGTTGATGTCTTGGGTGAGTAAACACTCCCTTCCCCTCCGGAGCTGGACAGAGCCCACCGCAGCTTAGCGCCCAAACCTGGCTCACGGGACCGGCCGCGTCCCGTCATCATTCGCTTTCACTGATACCAGATTAAGGACTTGGTGATACGAGAGGCACGCAAACAAGGTGAGCTGGAATACCATGGCCACAAGCTCCGATTCTACGAGGACTACAGTGCTGATGTTCTGAAGCAGCGAGCTGAATACAAAGAAGTCATGGCTGAACTTTATAAAAGAGGACTCCGACCCTCTCTACTTTTCCCGGCGAAGCTGCGCATCACTCTTCAGAGCGGCGAGAAGAAGTGGCTGGCATCTGTCACTGATGCCACTAAATTCATCCATAACCTGGGAGAGAGTGCGCCCGCTCCGCCCTGATACCCGACGATGACTTCGTGGGATTGATCTGCCATAATGTAGCTACAATTTGATTTTTGTGAGTAAATAACTGTGGACAATTTCAGAGCTTTTCTCCCTGCTTCTTTGATTTGAGTTACGTGTTCTCTGCTAAGTTATCCAGCTGGGCTTGCCTTTAGGTTTACCTCCCCGTATTCTATTTTGACTATTATAAGCTAAGGCAAATTCATGAACAATATTTAACAGTTTTGTTGGTCATCTCATTTATATTTTATTTTGAGTTTTATAAGCTAAAACGAATTCATGAACGGCTATATGACAATTCTGTTGGGCATTTCATCTGTGTCTCTTAAACACTGTTTTTTTTTTTTTTTTTTTTTTTTTATTTATTTATTTTTTATTATATATAAAAATATATTTTTATTTCTCACCGGAGTATACCTGGTTTGGGGGGATTATTACAGCTGGAGGTGCAGCGTGCAAGGAGAAGAGGCATGATAACCTGTGTTATGTTATTGCGCATAGTTGTTTTAGCTTTATGGTGTATTTAGTGTTAGTCGTTCAGTTTTGATAGCTTTTTTGTCATAGGGTTAACTGTTAAAAACCTATGTTGGAGCTAGTGAAATAGGAAGTATATTCTGGGGATGTATAGTACGAGACCTGAGGAGGTCTTTCTGAGCTTGCTCCACAGAGCGCTGTGTGAGCTTGGGGTTCAGGGTGTTTTTTTTTTTTTTTTTGTTTGTTGTTTTTTTTTTTGTTGTTTTTTGTTTTGTTTTGTGTTGTTTAAAGGAAAAGCCAGGGGTGCGGCTATCCTTGTTGATAGAAACATTCCTTTTGAGCCCTCCAACATTACAGCAGATAAATTTGGACGTTTTATCATTGTTTCAGGCAAGCTCTACAATAAGCCAGTGGTCTTGGCCAATGTGTATGCGCCTAATGTTGATGACGTACAGTTTTTCAATAGATTTTTCTCTGAACTCCCTGATCTAAATTCTAATTTTTTAATTCTCAGGGGAGATTTCAATTGTTATTTGGATGCAGCATTAGACCGCTCCTCACCTAAACCTACCACTCTCAGCAAATCCGCCAGTTACATTAAAGCATTTCTTGACGATTTTAGCCTTTCTGATCCCTGGCGGTTCTTGTATCCTACAGGAAGAGAATATTCCTTCTTTTCCCATGTCCACCACACTTATACTCGAATTGATTATTTTTTTATAGATAATAAATTAATCTCAAACCTTAAGTCATGTAAATACGAAAGTATTATTATTTCTGATCACGCTCCCCTGGTTCTGGTACTAGCTTTTCCAGATGCTGACTATACAAGGAGACACTGGAGACTAAATCCATTGTTACTCTCCGACACATCTCTACACATATTAAAACTTTTTTAGGCATCAACAGAACACCTGATGTGTCTAATAAAACAATTTGGGAAGCTATGAAAGCGTACTTAAGAGGAGAAATTATATCATTCTCAGCATATAAAAACAAGTGCTCAAAGCAGAAACAGACTGACATTGCTAATCAGATTTTAAACATAGATAAACAATATGCAAATTCACCTTCACCTGAACTGTACAAGGAGCGCTTGAAACTTCAGGCCGAATTTAACGTTCTTTCCTCTCATGAAGTCGAAAGTCTCTTACTTCGGAGTAAAAGTAACTATTATGAGCACGGTGGAAAAACTGGCAAACTCCTGGCTACTCAGCTGCGTGGGTTGAGATCGAAACAACTTATTGCTGGAGTACGGACTGATAATAGATGTATAACATCTGACCAGAAAGAGATTAATGACAAGTTTAGAACTTTCTACTCAAATTTATGCTCTTCAGATTGTACAGCAGACTTTAATATTATGGAAAACTTCTTTAATAACCTTGACTTACCGTCCCTTTCTCAAGACTTGAGAAATAACCTGGATGCGCCCATCACCCAGGAGGAAATTTCAGCAGCTATATCATCTATGCAATCAGGTAAATCCCCTGGCCCAGATGGGCTTCCATCAGATTTCTTTAAAAAATTCTCTGCTGATCTAGCCCCCATCCTGTGCTCATTGTTCTCTGATTCCTTAAACTCAGGTGCACGCCCTCCCTCGTTCAATCAGGCCTGTATCTCCTTGTTGCTGAAAAAAGGCAAAGACCCACTAGATTGTGCTTCATACAGACCGATTTCATTGCTAAACACGGATGTAAAGATCCTCGCCAAAGTTTTGGCCCACAGACTGGAGGATATCCTTCCTTCTGTAATATCGCCAGATCAAACTGGTTTTATTAAAAGACGCCATTCGTTTTACAATATTCGTTGGCTATTTAACATTCTGTACTCCCCCAAACATGTGGATTCAGAGTGCCTTGCCTCTATGGATGCTGAGAAGGCATTTGATAGAGTAGAGTGGACTTGCGGATCTTTTTTTTACACTTGGAAAATTTGGTTTCGGTTCAGTCTTTTTGTCCTGGATCAAAACATTGTATAAATGTCCTTCAGCCTCTGTTTTGACCAATAGTCATTACTCTGAATACTTTGATTTACACCGTGGGACCCGGCAGGGTTGCCCACTAAGCCCACTCCTTTTCGCAATTGCCATTGAGCCTCTTGCAATTGCCTTGCGTAGCAACGGGCGGGTACAGGGAATATGGAGGGGAGGAGTCGAACATAAAGTCTCGCTGTATGCAGACGACCTACTTCTGTTTGTTTCAAAACCAACCACTTCTCTACCAGAAGCCCTCACGATCTTAGATAATTTCAGTCAATTTTCAGGATATAAACTCAACTTAAATAAAAGCGAACTATTCCCAATTAATAAAGAAGCTCTTAAACTTAACTATACCGATCTCCCATTGAAGGTGGTGAAAGATCAAATTAATTACCTCGGAATTTGTGTCACCAGAGAATTCAAAAACTTGTTTAAATCAAATTTTCTCACTTTATTTGATCAGGCAAAACAGATTTTATCAAAGTGTTCTCCTTTGTCTCTGTCCCTTATTGGAAGAATAAACTCGATTAAAATGACATTGCTTCCAAAGTTCCTCTACTTGTTTCAATGTCTTCCCGTTCTCATCCCCAAATCATTTTTTAGGGCCCTTGACTCATTATTGATATCTTATATTTGGAATGGTAAACACCCTCGGCTGCGGAAAGCATTTCTCCAAAGATCCAAGCAGGCAGGGGGAATGGCTCTGCCTAATTTCCAGTACTACTACTGGGCAGCGAATATTAGGTGTTTGTTATTTTGGAGACATTTCCATCTTGAACCCACTTCCCCGGCCTGGGTTACAATGGAGGTCTGTGCCAGTAACCCTGTTTCCTTACCTGCCTTCTTAGGTGCCGCACTTCCACTTGCTTTGGATATTCCCAAGAGCAACCCAGTAGTTAAACACTCCCTGGTAATCTGGGGCCAATTTAGGAAAAGTTTTGGACTACAGCTTTTTTCACTTAAAATCCCAATTGCTGCTAACCATCTATTTGCTCCTTCAATGGCTGATGGCGCATTCAAGATTTGGCACAGAAAAGGTTTGAGATGCTTTGAAGATCTATACATTGATAATTGTTTTGCGAGCTTTTCTCAACTAACAGAAACTTTTGGCATTGCCAAAACCCACTTTTTTAGATTTTTACAAATTAGGACTTTTATACAGCGCTTAACGACCTAATTTCCTTATAAACCCCCAGTTAACCCTGTTGATATATTTCTTTCTGTTAACCCCACTTCTAAAGGTATCATGTCCAATCTATATAACCTTATCTCCAAACTGCACTGCTCTTCAATGGCAACTATAAGAACTGCTTGGGAGCAAGACCTAAATTACACCTTTACAGAGGACACATGGGACTCGGTGCTTGATCGGATACACTCCTCTTCTATGTGTTCTCGACATGCACTTTTGCAATTTAAAGTAGTGCATCGAATCCACATATCAAAAACCAAATTAGCGCGAATGTACCCTGATGTCGACCCTACATGTGATAAATGTAAAGGCGCACCTGCCTCACTCTACCACATGTATTGGACATGTCCCTCCTTAGGTAACTTTTGGACATCGGTTTTCCATGCGTTATCAGAAATCCTCCATCATCGAATTGAACCCAATCCCTTGACTGGTATTTTTGGCATTGCTCCAGATTTGAACTTACATAAAGCTATGCTCAACTTTCTTACTTTTGCCTCTTTACTAGCCCGACGAGCTATTTCACTTAAGTGGAAGGACCCAGCTCCTCCTTCCTATTCACATTGGCTCAGAGACATGATATCCTGCATGAATCTAGAGAAGATTAGATACACTATTCGGGGATCAGAAAACAATTCTACAGAATATGGCACCCCTTCTTGGTATTTTATGAAAAACCTTCAACAATAATTTCTGAGTAGCCTCCCCCCCCCCCCTTTTCTTTTTTTTTACTTATTTATTATTTTTATTATTATTATTATTATTATCTATTTTATTTGTTTATCTATTTTTCATGTATTTCACCTTTTTTTGGTGGTGTCTGTACTTTTTTTTTTTTTTTCAGTTATTAAATCTTATTAATCTTTCTCTTATCTTTCCAAGCATGGTTGTAAATTTTTATTTTTTATTTTTATTTATTTATTATTATTCTGTCTATTTACAGTTTTTTGTCAGTAGATGTTTAAGTATGTCCATGTCCGGATGTTTTGACAAGGGGTTGTGTTGTGTTATGGATGTTGTACGAAAAATCAAAAAACTTTCTTCCTGTGCATTGATTGTCTTATATGTATTTTATCATTAATAAAAAGACCATTGAAGAAAAAAATTCCCTCAACGTCTTCACTATGTAGTGTTTATTATATCAGTCTGTAAACTGCAACTTTACTGGTTGGGGAAGGAATAAAACTACAAGGCGGTAATTCTAGTTTACTATAATCTCTGCTGTTGACTCGTCTCGTTTGTCATGCTGGCGCCGTTTAACCTTCAGTGGTCTTGTTGTTTACAAGAAATAATGTTTGTTAAAGGGTCTCTAAAACTGACACAACACAGTATTTTTAATGATCATAACTGTTTGTAAAAATTTAATTAAAAGATTTTCAGTCATTTGTGTTATTACAAAAGTCAATCCATCAATCAGTCTTTATTTGTATAGCGTCAGTTCACAACAAAAGTCATCTCATGACATTTTCCACTAGAGGTTTTTGAAGGAAACTCCCTGTTGTCATGTAATATATGCTCTGAAGAAGCCTTCACACTGAAACACATCAGCAGATTTCGCAGGCCATTAGTTGTAGATAAAACTGTCAACACACAGAGTGACTCTTACTTTTTTTCACCTAATTTTTGGATAAAATATACACATCACAGAATGATGACGACCTCTGCAATGGCAGCTGATTCCCAGCTCGTCTGTTGAGACATTTAGATGTTCATTAACAGTGTTTACCCTTACTTTGTCCTCACACCACACAGGATAAGCACGCCCTGCTGGATGTGACACCCAAGGCAGTGGACACTCTGAACTACACTCAGTGGTACCCCATTGTCATCTTCTTCAATCCTGACAGCAAGCATGGCATTAAGGCCTTGAGACAGAGGATCGCCCCCAACTCCAACCGCAGTGCCCACAAACTCTATGAACAGGCCGTCAAACTGAGGAAGACCTGTTCTCACTTATTCACTGGTATACTCAGCACACAGACACACACATTCAGTCAGGTCTAATGCACAGTAGTACTGTTGTTCAGCTGTGTATCTGTTGTTAATTGAGTCTGGTTGGTAAGGTTGGTTGGTTTTCTCATCCAGCCACCATTGATCTGAACTCGGCCAATGACGCCTGGTACGGCAGCGTCAAGGACTCCATCAGAGAGCAGCAGATGCAGGCTGTCTGGGTTTCTGACGGCAAGGTAAACACACACACACACACACACACACACACACACACACACACACACACACACACACAGACCTCTATGAAATGGGACACCCCTTTAAGAAACTCAAACCTCATCAGTTGTTGTTGGTGGCCTTAATGTAAACACAACCAGTTTGCACAGTTTGTCATTTGTCATTTATCTGAGTCTTCAGTTTGAATTGTGCCTCTCACAAAGGTAACCCTGCATTAACTACAGTTGTGGTCAAAAATGTACATTTACATACACTTGTAAAGAACATGTTCATCACGTCAGTCTTACGTTCCAATAATTTCTACAACTCTCATGTTTCTGTGATGAATGAGTGGAACACAAACTACTTTGTCACAAAAACATTCATGAAGTCTGGTTCATTAATTAATTTATTATAGGTCTTCTGATAATGTGACCAAAAATATACATACAGTAACTTGAATGATTGATTTTGGTAATTATAGAAAGTTGTGTGAATCATATGTTCTTTGTAGCATCTTAACTTCTTCTGAGTGATTCTGATTGAAAACAGCTGGTGACTTTTCTGGGCCCATTTTAATAGTACTTGTTTGATACAGCCATTAGACTCAGCCACAAACACTACAATGGGAAAGTCTAAGGAGCTCAGCATTGATCTGAAAGAGCACATTATTGATTTGAACAAGTCAGGAAAGTCACTTGGAGCCATGTCAAAGCAGTTACAGGTCCCAAGATCAACTGTACAAACAACTGTTTGTAAGTAGAAAGCTCATCGCACAGTTGTGTCACTGCCACGATCAGAAAACACAATCTATCTCCTGCTGCTGACAGAAAATTAGTCAAGAGTCAACCAAAAACCACCAAAAAGCAAGTCTGCAATGAATTAGAGGCTGCTGGAAGACAGGTGTCAGTGTCCACAGTCAGGTGTGTTTTACATCAACATGAGCTGGGAGGCTGCCGTGTTAGAAAGAAGCTCTTGATCCAGATGCAGCACCTTAAAGCTCGACTGAAGTTTGCTGCTGATTACATGGACAAAGAAAAAACCTTCTGGAGGAAAACTCTGGTCACATGAAACTAAAACTGAGCTGTTTGGTCACCATGAGCAGCAATATGTTTGAAAGAGAGAAGATGAGGCCTTTAACCCCATGAACACCAGACCTACTGTCCAGCATGGTGCTGGTAGTGTTCTGCTGAGGGGTGGTTCTGCTGCCAGTGGATTTGCTGCTCTAAAGAAAGTAAATGGAATAATGAAGAAGGAAGATATAATTTATAATATTTATATAAAAAAATCATTATTTAACCAAACTTAATGAATGTTTTTTGTGGCAAAGTAGTTTGTGTTCCACTCATTCATCACAGAAACATGAGAGCTGTAGAATCATTGGAACTGAAGACTGACATGATGAACATGTTCTTTACAAGTGGATGTAAACTTTTGACCAGGCAAGTCGTTAGGCAAGTCTTGTTACTAGGAAACCGTCTTGGAAACATCCCCAGGCAGGTTTTTTGGCCCCAAATAAGGTTTTAAATGCTGGATTACGGCTCAATCCAGAGAGCCATGATGTGACTGCATCAGCTCATCTACCAGAGCACTGGAACAAATACATATAAAGTATCACACATCGACCGTGAGACTCACACAACTGAGCATCTTCACATGGTCACAAACTAATCCTCATATGTCACACAGTGAGAACATGGACCTATAACTAGGGTGACAATCATAAATTGCCCATTTTTTCCCCTCTAATATATATCCTCACTTTGCTGCTTGCCGTACTTGAGACCCAATTCTGCCTCTGATTGGCTTACCCAGATATGAACCCTGACCAATCATCAGTCCCCATGCCTAAATCTAACCAACCCAACGAAAGGCAATGTGTACCAACCAATCAGAGGCAGAGTAGGGCGGGTCATGCCGTCACATCTCAGGAGGAGAAAACAAACTTCAGCCGACAGGCTGCAAACATTCAAAAAATATTGTGATCTGAATAATGACGTCTGTCAGCTGAAGCAGAAAGTCAAACGGCAGGTAACCATCTCATTCTGATATGAATGATGTTATTTTTCTAGATTAATAAAATGCGTTCTTAAAGAGTCATCACAATTTACAGACCATGGAAAATGATATCGATCCGGATTAATTTCTTCTGTAAAATAGATGATAATATCTGCTACTACACAGAGGAACAGTATAATCAAACCATTAAGACATTTAACAGATTATCAATAATCCACTTCACCCGCAGAAGACTGTATGCAAACTTCAGCAACATCAAGGAACACTGAAGTCAGTTTACACAAACGTTCAACATAACTGTCATATCTGAAGCTTGGATCAACCCTGATAAAGGCAGAAACTTTGAATCAGACGGATATGAATTCAGTTACATAAACATAAAAAATAAGAGTGGAGGAGGAGTGGTTATGAATGTAGACAAACACCAGGATTATATAGTGTTAGAATGTACGACAACTGCGGTGGACAATTTATTAGAGAGTATAACAACTGAAATCTGCATAGAGAAAAACTAAAATATAATAATTAGTTGTATATACAGGGCACCAGGGTCTAGTATTTAATCTTTCAGGGGCTGGATGGAGGAAATGTTTTCAAAAATAAGTCAGAAAGTACTTTTCATTTGTGGGGATTTCAATATTGATCTGTTGAATCCAAATAAACAATATATGACTGAACAATTCATCAGCACAATGTGTTATTGAGCCTATTTCCACAAATGACCAGACCCAGTAGAGTAACAGCCCACTGTGCCACTTTAATAGATAACATATTCACTAATGACATAGAAAACAATACAGCAAGCAGACTATTAATTAATGATATCAGTGACCATCTACCAGTTTCTACAGTCTGACATTAAACACAAGAAAGATCAGCGGGACAAGAAACCAGCCACAAAATTGTGAAACATTATATAAGGAAAAGGATATTGACAGTGCATATGAATCATTCTGAAGAATATTCAGATCATTATATGATTCAAATTGTCCCATAAAACAATATTGCAGAAAACATAAATACAGAGATCATCCATGGATCACCAGGGGATTACAAAACCCCTGCAAGAAGAAAAATACACAGATTTCATAAGAAGAAGAAAATAAATATAAAAATATAAGAATAAGTTTACTAATATTACAAGGAGATGTAGGAAGGACTCTGCAGTGAAATATTAGATGATAATAAAATAATGTTAAAGGAATATGGAATATATTAAATAGTATTATTAGAAATGTTTCTAAACCAATAAGTTATCCTCAGTATTTTATTGATAATGATAATGAAAATCATAATAAGGACGATGTGGTAAATTCCTTTAATACATTTTTGGTGAGTGTTGGACCAAACTGATCCACCGGTGACAACCGAAGAAATTAATGATTATTTTAGAAAAAACATTAGGACACTACAGTATTTTTGACACTACGGTCAGAAACCATCTGTTTCTGACAGTACTGGAAGAAAAATAAATTATAGATATTGTTAAAAAATGTAAAAACAATGCTGACTTTAATGAAACTGACATGACAATAGTAAAAAGGGTTATGATGGGATTTCAAAACCACTAACATGCATCTACAGCTTGTCATTCCAAACCAGTACATTTCCAAACAAAATGAAAATAACTAAAGTAAAGTCATTTTAGTGTCAGACTGGATTTAAAAAAAAAAAATTGCTTGTGAGCTCATTGATACTATGAGCTCAGAGGATTTACAGGACAGTAGCTAGTTTTTGAGGCTGTGTGAGTCAAACAGTACACACTAGACTTCTGAATTTTTCTTGCTTTATCAGATTTTATCATTATTTCAATTTCTACTTGTGCTGGTCCATTATGAACAATATGTACAATTGCAGGAAACTGTTTTTTAAGGTGGGGGAGAGGGGCTGCCTGAATAATGACATCACAACAGTCTAATCCTAATGTTAATTTAATATCAGATATTTCTCTAAATCTGGCTTCAAACGGCCCCATGCTTTTCACCAGCGACTGAAGGTCCCTTCCCCCAAAGTCTCAGCCCAGACTTATGGTGAAACTTGGCAGCCCTGATTATCATAAAGAGCAGGAGAGTCAGCACCTCTCTGAAACACAGACTGAACATTTAAACCTTCATGTAGGGAGGATTTATAGCACTTATAGGTCTGTTGTATGAGACAGCATTAGTTTCAGCTAAGTGGACCTAGTTTGGACTTATTCAGGTTCATTAGTCTGCAGACTAAAAGCCCCTCTGTCTCCCTGTTATCTTCATAGAAGCCACTTGTGTGTGTGCTCTGAGCATGCTCACTGTCTGTCTTCCTACTTTCTGCCAGTAGTGCTCTACAGCTCGGCTCTGTTTGTCTTTCTTTCTTGTCTTTTGTTCTCGTGCTATCCATCTGTCCATCCTTCCTGCCTGTACACCCAAGATCCACCATGTGTCTCTTCTAGCTGGAGGGAGTAGAGAGTGATCTGGACTGCCAGGACATGGAGCGTCTGTCTTTCCTGTCCGCCGACTACCTCAGCATGGACAGCCGGCTGACATCCGACATGGATGACACGGCTGACGAGGGCGGGGCATACACCGACAACGATGCAGATGTGGAGATGATGCACATTTCAGCCATCAGCCGCTCATCTGAACCTGTCACAGCTGAGGAGGTCAGAGTCAAATGCACGCACGCACGCACGCACGTGCACACGCATTTTATTCTTTTAATTCTATTCTTATTTAATTTCATTTATCTTATTGTCCATACAGAATAGACTCTATTCTGTATTTATATTTTTTTCATATAGTTTCTCTCTGCTGTTGCATTTCTATTCTTAGACAAAGCAGCTGTAACATGACCCAGTTTTCTCTCCTTGGATCAATAATGTAGCCTATTTCTGATTTTAATTTTATAGGAAGCTTGTGAGACAAAAATTATTAATTGAATAAATAAAAACTCACTCCCACCCTTATTTTGTCACGTTTTTGTTAGACGTTTTATCGTTTGTCATTTTTAATCTGGTTAGGTCTTTGGTTTTTTCCACACTTGCTGAAATTACCCAACACTGGCAATCGAATCAAATCAAATCAAATCAAATCAACACGTGTAAAATATTCTTAACTCCATGTTCACACAATGGAACTTTAATTCCATCATGTACGCACAAAAATAGTCTATCAAATGTCTGTTTGGAGTAAGTCAATTTAGTAATTATCTGCCTGCACTGATGCAGACTCAGTGTTTGAGGACTTTATAACCCTCTTCCCTTTAAGGCAGACTGGTTTGGAGCGACACTCAGTGTGGCGGTCCCTCCTCAGTAGGTAGAGGTAGTGTGTATGCCGGTCTGGAACTGGGCACTCTCATGAACACAGCCTGATGCACACTTCGCTTCTCCAAGTTTTCCTCCCTTCACTGTCAGGATGGTGCTGCCATCTGTAGTGCGCACAGGGGATTACAGCTTCATGAAAGGAAAATGCAATCATCAGCAGCTTTCCGTACAGCTAGCCACCTTTAAGCTTGTATTGACAATTTATTGTATTACTTCTATAATGCACTATAATTCATCAGAAGAGTTGTTAAGAGAGAATTTGAAGTTATTTTGTACTCTATTCTGTACACTTATATGGTCTAATATTTGTGCGTGTGTGTGTGTAGATCTTGCGCAGGTACAGTCCAGACATCAGGAGTCGCATGAGGAAAAGCAGCAATCGGGAAGTCCTGAACAGGTCCAGCCCTCCACCTGCCTTCTTATCAGACAACAAGGTGAGGGACCTATACAGCATATATTCACAGTATATGTTCACAGTATATGTTCACAGCATATGTTCACAGTATATATTTACAGCATATGTTCACAGTATATATTCACAGCATATGTTCACAGTATATGTTCACAGCATATGTTCACAGTATATATTAACAGTATATATTCACAGTATATATGCACAGTGTATGTTCATAGCATATGTTCACAGTATATGTTCACAGCATATGTTCACAGTATATATTAACAGTATATATTCACAGTATATGTGCACAGTATATGTTCACAGCATATGTTCACAGTATATATTTACAGCGTATGTTCACAGTATATATTCACAGCGTATGTTCACAATATATGTTCACAGCACATGTTCACAGTATATATTCACAGTATATGTGCACAGTATATGTTCACAGCATATGTTCACAGTATATGTTCACAGTATATATTCACAGTATATGTTCACAGTATATATTAACAGCATATGTTCACAGTATATATTTACAGCATATGTTCACAGTATATATTCACAGTATATGTTCGCAGTATATATTCACAGTATATGTTTACAGTATATCTTCACAGTATATCTTCACAGCATATGTTCTAGGGCTGTAACGATACACCAAACTCACGATTCGGTTTGTATCACGATTTTTGACCCACGGTTCAATACAAACTTTTTTTTTTTAGTGGAGAGAGGGGGCTGATAAGAAGAGAGATTTTTTTTTTTTTTAATTCAACATTTCATTTATGTAACATTTCAATAACTTGGAACACTAGAAGAATAGAACAGTTGAAAACCTTACTAAAGATTATGAAACAATATTATGGTCTCAAGTATGATTATAAATATAAAATATAATATACAAATAAAATACTATAAAAATAGAACATTTGAAAACCTTTATAAACTGGACAGATTTGAACACTTAAGATTAAGAATAATATTATGGTCTCAAGTAAGGTTTCAATAACATGGGCAAAATAAATAAATAGCCAAAGCTATAAAATTACAAATACTGTTGAAAAATTAACAGAATTAAACTCCATTTTGCAGATGATGAAAATTATAAATAAAAAATATAATATACCTTTAAAATATAAATATACAAAGTAAATTAAATAGCTTTCACACTGAGGTAACAGACTTGTTGTCTGTGCTGTTAATCACAAATCAAGTAACTTGTAAGTAAACAATTGAACAACTTCTTCCTCTTAAGAAAACCAAACTTGTTGCACAGTGGAGTGGATTCAAGAGAGTTTAAAATTTTTCTTCAGAAACACCATCATGTCCACATTGTCTGGTTAGAGGCTTGCTCTCTTTGCTGTGACAATGTCCCCTGCAGTGGAAAACACCCTTTCACTGGGGAAAGATGTGGCTGGGATTCCAAGGTAACATTTAGCCAACCCGGCTTGGCAGTTCATAACGGGGCTCGAGCACACTAAGTAAAAACTTGAACCCATCGTTTTTCACCACCGAAAAAGGGCGCATGTCCAGAGCCATGAATATTGCAATTGCCCTCGTAATCTTTTGAGCCCGGTCCGAATTGGCTGGCAATTTATCTTGGAATAAATTAGGGAGAGTAGACTGTTGTTGTTGGGGTTTCTTTGCTCTTAAATTGATGTCAGGATGGTGCCTAAGATATGCATTTGCATATTCGACGTGTTGCCTATCACTTGAGGAAGCTTCATAAAACACTTACGGCAAATGGTTTGGGTTTTGTCCACAACACGACTGCCATCCTTAATCTCAACCGGGTAGCCGAAATGTTGCCACACTGCTGACCTAAATGAGCTCGGAGGGTTTGCAATATCAGGGTTACCGGCATTAGCCATCTTCTTGTAGCCAACTACTTCACCCAGCCTAGCAGCTGCTCGCAAAAAGTTTAGCGTCTCATGATTGGAGGGTAGTCACATGACACGCCGTTGGGGACGCTTACAGGTAAAATTAAATAATATCCTCAACTAATTTTGTGGTTTAGGTCTACGTATTTTTATAATGTTAAATCCAAATAATAATCATAATAATAGTCATTTAAAAAGTTTGGTAGCACTGATAGCTCATAGGGCTGCCTTCTCACACCGCAAGACAGGTTCGTGGATCTGAGTGTCGCGATTTCAGTTTTGATACGTGTATCGTTACAGCCCTTATATGTTCACAGCATATGTTCACAGTATATGTTCACAATATATATTCACAATATATATTCACAGTATATGTTAGATCCAAGATGGCACCACAGACGGCTGCCTCGGTGCTTCGCTCCGCAGTACTTTGTTTGTTTTTGTTTATTTGTCATGTAATAAGTTGTCCTTCCCTCATCCAATACACTCGGGAGGAACTTTTAAAGTCTGAACATTCAACTGGTCACACTTTTTCGCCGTTTTCCATCGATCCTGGAATATTTACGGAACTTTTAGCTGGAGGAGCAGCAGCTCTCTATGGGATGCTCAGGAGGAGACGCAGACGGGGCAAACGAGCCGGCGCGCTCGTTAAGCTCAGACAGCAGGGATTTCGAACAGCACTCCCGTCAATACACCTGGCAAATGTCCGCTCCCTGAACAATAAGATGGATGAACTGCTGCTTCTTAACAGTAGAAACTCGGACTTTTGCAGATCTGCCGCCCTGTGTTTCACGGAAACCTGGCTCAGCGAACACATCCCGGACACAGGATTACATTACGCCGGACTTTCAAATTCTCCGAGCGGACCGCGTAACGGAGCTCTCGGGGAAGAGGAGAGGAGGTGGAATCTACTTTTATATTAACGAAGGTTGGTGTACAGATGTCACAGTGTTAAACAAATCATGCAGCCCCCACTTGGAGACACTTTTCATAAACTGTAAGCCGTTTTATTCATCGCAGGAGTTCTCCTCGTTTATTCTGGTTGGTGTTTACATCCCACCTCAGGCCTGTGTTACTAAGGCTTTACAACACCTGGCTGACCAGATAACGGACATGGAGAGGAAACATCCAGACTCTCTGCTCATTGTTCTTGGGGACTTTAATAGAGCAAACCTCAGCCGTGAACTGCCAAGATATAGACAGCATGTTAAATGTCCCACCAGGGACAAAAACACTCTGGACCACTGCTACACTGTTTTAAAGGACGCATATCGCTCTGTCCCCCGTGCAGCTTTGGGGCTCTCTGACCACTGCATGGTTCATCTTCTCCCAAATTACAGGCAGAATTTCAAATCTGCTAAGCCTGTAGTGAAGACTGTGAAGAGATGGAGAACAGAGTCAAAGCTGGAGCTACAGGCCTGCTTTGACTGCACAGATTGGAGTGTTTTTGAGGCTGCTGCTACAGATTTGGACGAACTCATTGACACTGTGACATCCTACACCAGCTTTTGTGAGGACGTGTGTGCCGACCAAAACCTTTTCCACATACAGCAACAATAAACCTTGGTTCACTGCAAAACTCAGGATGCTTCGTCAGGCCAAGGAGGAGGCCTACAGAAGTGGGGACAGAGTCCTGTACAACACGACCAGGAACACGCTGACAAAGGAGATCAAAGTGGCAAAGAGGTGTTACACTGAGAAGCTGAAGAACAGTTTCTCAGCTAACAAGCCTGCGTCAGTGTGGAGAGGTCTACAGGAGATCAACAACTACAGGAGACCATCCCCCCACATTGCAATGAACCATGAACTGGCTGACGACCTGAATGTCTTCTACTGCAGGTTTGAGAAGCCAACATTCACACCCATCACCCACTCCAGCATCAAACAACCCTCATCACCCCCTGCACCACCCTCACCCCTCCCTACTGACCCCCCACCATCACTCAGGATCTGTGAAAAGGATGTGTGTCAGCTCTTCAGGCAACAGAAGACCAGGACAGCTCCAGGCCCAGACGGCGTGTCACCCTCCTGTCTGAAGGTCTGTGCTGACCAGCTGGCCCCCATCTTCACCCAGATCTTCAACAGATCACTGGAGCTGTGTGAAGTCCCCTCCTGCTTCAAAAGCTCCACAATAATCCCGATCCCCAAGAAACCAGCAATCTCAGGACTAAATGACTACAGGCCCGTGGCCCTGACGTCTGTGATCATGAAGTCCTTTGAGAGGCTGGTGCTGAGCCACCTGAAGGACATCACAGGCCCCCTGCTGGACCCCCTGCAGTTTGCATACCGGGCAAAGAAGTCAGTGGATGATGCAATCAACATGGGACTGCACTACATCCTGCAACACCTCGACTCCCCAGGGACATATGCTAGGATCCTGTTTGTGGACTTCAGCTCGGCGTTCAACACCATAATCCCAGACATCCTCCACTCCAAACTCACCCAGCCCACCGTCCCAGCCTTCACCTGTCAGTGGATCACAAACTTCCTGACAGACAGGAGGCAGCAGGTGAGGCTGGGGAAAATCATATTCAGCACCTGGTCAATCAGCACAGGCGCCCCCCAGGGATGTGTGCTCTCCCCACTGCTCTTCTCCCTATACACCAACGACTGCACCTCGAGAGACCCATCTGTCAAACTCCTGAGGATTGCAGACGATACAACAATCATTGGCCTCATCCGGGATGGTGACGAGTCTGCTTACAGACAGGAGGTGGAACAGCTGGCCCTCTGGTGTGGTCAGAACAATTTGGAGCTGAACACGCTCAAAACTGTGGAGATGACAGTGGACTTCAGGAGTAGCCCCCCTACACTGCCCCCTATCACCATCTTCAATAACCCTGTGTCTGCTGTGGAAACCTTCAGGTTTCTGGGATCTTCCATCTCCCAGGACCTAAAGTGGACACCCAATGTAGACTCCATAATCAAAAAGGCCCAGCAGAGGATGTACTTCCTGCGTCAGCTCAGGAAGTTCAACCTGCCCCAGGAGCTGCTGATCCAGTTCTACACGGCAATAGTCCAATCTGTTCTCTGCACCTCCATCATCATCTGGTATGGATCAGCCACCAAACAGGACAGGAACAGACTGAAACGGACAATCAGGACTGCAGAAAAAATCATCGGTGCTAAACTGTCCACCATCCAGGACCTATACTCATCCAGAGTCAGGAAACGGGCACGAAACATCTCTGCAGACCCATCACACCCTGGACACAATCTGTTTGAATTCTTCCCCTTCGGCAGGCGCTACAGAACACTGTACGCCAAAACAACCAGACACAACAACAGTTTCTTCCCCCAGGCCGTCACACTGATGAACACTTGATCAGTCACCCAGTGTCAGTAACCCCCTGACTCCAAAATCATCCACTTTGCACTTTATATGTGTATATATATATGTATATTTACTACCTGTACATAATTGAACAACATCCTCACTAAATCCTCACTGTAAATAGTATAATGTATATACTTAAATATATATTTAAAATAGACCGGACCCCTGAACGCTTTTTTAACTTACTGTTCTTTGTTGTTCTTGTTCTTTCTCGTTGAATGTTTGTTATGTTATGTTCATGTTTATGTTCATGTTTACGTCTATGTATTCCGTGTGCGAAAAAACCCAAAGTGAATTCCTTGTATTTCATATACTTGGCCAATAAAGCTGATTCTGATTCTGATTCTGATGTTCACAGCATATGTTCACAATATATATTCACAGTATATGTTCACAGTATATGTTCACAATATAAATTCACAGTATATATTCACCGTATACAGTGGGGAAAATAAATATTGAACGCATCAACATTTTTCTCAGTAAATATATTTCTGATGGGGCTATTGACATGAAATTGTCACCAGATGTTGGTAACAACCCAAGTAATCCACACAGAAATCAATATATAGTTCACAGTATATAGTCACAGTATACATTCACAGTATACACTAACAGTATACATTCACAGTATACACTAACAGTATTAATCCACCCACCTCTGCAGACACTGTCATGTAAAGACCACCACAGCTGTGAACCCATAGAGAATGATCACCAAGCAGCTCAGAGCTCTTTCACTTTGTTTTACATCTTAGTTTCAGTTTTCCAGAGAGCCAGATATTTTCTCATGAGTTGGTTGAGATCAGAACAGAAATAAAAGAGCATGAATATTGGTTTTCACATTAATCATGTGGACACAAATGTGACTTCAAATGAATAATTATACATTACTGCTTTAACATTGCCCGTTGTATGCAGCTGGATGTATAAACAGGCATGTTTGCTAAGGCATTTGCAATACCAACTTTATAAGACGATAATATGTCAGATGATGTTTTTACAACTATAGCTGACTTTAACCCAGCCCCAACAGATCTATAATGGAACTTAAATGAGTTAATCAAAACGGTTTGTAATAATATCAACTCCATGTGTACTGGTGGTTTGAGACGGTTGCAGTACTGTCCTTCTTATGATTGCCTATAAATGAAGCTTTACTTTAAGTTACATCCTCAACTCTTCCATTTCACCATATAAGAAAAACAAATGTTTTGTCATGTATTACTCAAAGATGATATTATTTCTAAGTAGCAAACAGTAAATAAGACAACCTGCAGTAACTCTTACTCTAACCTCCACATCCAACCTGGCAGCTCTTTCCCTTCATCCAAAGGCTGCCTTTCTCTCTGAGGAATGGCCTGATACGGAGAAACCAATCTCACTGCAGTTCAGATTCCTCCAACAGCAGCTCATTGGAGAAGATGGGTACCCAGAATTCCCCTCAGTTGTTAGTGCATGCTGGTGGGCTTGTGTATAGGTTTGTTCAGGTTATCATTCCAATACACCGCAGCAGCTGAGATAAATGATGAGTCTTCATCTCTGATCGAGGTCAACAGTAAACGTCGTTGAGGAGCTGCTGTTTGTTTGGAATGAAAGCTGTTCAACTTCAGCTCCGTAACCAGCGCTGTGCTTTCCTCTCTCATAGTCAATTTAGAGAGTAGCTTTGAGTCTGGTTCAGTGTTGTTTGACTTATGTGTTTTCGCTGAATAGGTCTTTCGATGTACACCCTATATGATGAATCCCACAATGTTTACTTTGCTGACCCTTTATACACCAGTCAGATTTCAACCCACTAGCCTTAATGCCCTACTAGTACTATATCTAGTAACTAGTGGAACATGAAAATAGAACATTATAAAAATGTAGACAGTCCAGGAAAAAAAATAAAGGAAATAACTAGGGATGTCTCGAGCCGATCTGCGGGATCGGGGCCGATATGGGCATTGTTTCACTGATTGGGATCGGCAATTTTGAATGCGGACCCAAGCCCGATTATTTTTACGTCAGCTGTAAACGGAGCATAATTTGTGGAAGAACGCAGACGCGCGCGTAACGTTAGTCTGGCAACCCTGTGGATAAAACGTCTGCAGTGTGGAAATATTTTAAATTAGAAAGCGAAAGCAGTCCAACAGCGACATGTAACATCTGCAATACAACCGTTTCGCGAGCTGGTAACAAAAGAGCTGCATTTAATACTACACATTTGATACGGCGCATAAAAAACAAACACTCAAAGGAATACAATGAGTTCACTCAAGCAATACAGGCAAAGGCACCGAAGCAACAAACACTCGCGGATACTTTCAAAAGGAAAGAGAAATATCCTCGAGACAGCGCCATGGCCAAAAATATTACAGAGAAGGTAACTGAATTCATCGCTCTGGATACAAGCTCATCTCCATGATAGAGGATCAGGGTTTAGTTACTGACTTTGTTTACTTGGTTGTTTTTGTTAAAAAACAAAAAACAAATGAAAACCAATGTTGCAATAGTGTATGCAGAATAATAAAGAGCCATATGAAAGTATTTACTTTGTTTCAACAAAATAAAAAAACCTATTAAGGAACAGCTTGGATGCAGGTAATTTTTTCTTAATGCAGCTGTATTATCTAGGAAAATATTAGTTAGGGCTAAGTATCGGATCGGGACTCGGTATCGGCAGATACTAAATATTAAATGACTCGGATCGGGATCGGGGTAAAAAAACCTGATCGGGACATCCCTAGAAATAACCATTTCCACTGCAATAACTTAATTACAGGTAACATAAAACGTATCCATTATCGCCGGTTCTGCTTTTGTTTTAACTGTTCTCTGCCAGTTTTGGGGAGGAGTTCCTGGAATAGAATCTGGGATCTGCTTAGGAGGTGAAACTAAAGCCAAGTTCCAAGTTTTATTCACCCTTCAAGGACTCTGTGTCTCAGGCTCTGCACTCTCTTTGCATTCTACCCGACGGGTCACTCTTACTTGTTCCACAGAGCTTTTTAGGCCTGCTTCTCTTCTCCCTTTACACAAGGACTCTTGATGCAGTTACACACTTCCATGACACGCTTGACTCCTACCACTGCTTGCCTGGCTGCTTTCTAAGAGTGGATGTCAGCACACCACCTAGAGGTTCGTCTGGACAAGACTGCCAGTAACCACTGACAACACTGTGCTGGTGCCAACCCAGACAGCAAGGAAACTAGGAGACACCCTGGAAGACAAACTGCTGTTCACGGAAAACATTGCAGCAGTAGACAACCACTATCGATTCCTCCTTTACAACTTTGGGAGGATTTGGCGCATCCCCAGGGAGGCAACCCAGGTGCTAATCCAAGCACTCGTGATCTCCTGCCTGGACTACTGTAATTCCCTCCTTGCTGGGATCCCCTGTGTCTGCCATCAGACCTTTGTAGTTACCTCAGAATGATGCTGCCCCGTCCCAGTCACCAGAATAAAATGTTAGCAATTTACGTTTCTGCAGACTGCTGATACGTTCACATTTGTATGTGTCATATGTGTCATATCAACATGTCGGGAGGGCTCGACGAGAAGGCAGCCATGTCTGTGGAAAGAAAAAAAGGGGTTTTTAATGAGACATCAGGACACCAGTCGTTTTTATGGCTACAAAATCAGGTATTTTAACCAAAACATGATCTTTTCCTAACCCTAACCATGTGTTTTTTTGTGCTTAATCTAACCAGACCATAAGCACAGTGTTGTTTCAAGATCAAAATGAAAATTGTTGCTTTGGACAAAAGTGTCTACTAAATGAATGTAATGTAATGACCAGAGGTTAGCTGCAGTGCTGTTGATTGTGACTGATTAAGCAAATGTGACATCATATCACAACTGCAAACACTATTTATGGCATCTGGCAGACTCCCAAGCGCCTTAGCTTCATGGACCCATTCAAAACTGAAGTGGTGTGACACACTGGACACTGTATTATAGGATTTTCTGCTTAGTGTTGAACAATTGGAAACCACTTCTGTTTGCTGATAGTAGATGTTTGAAAGCCAGATGGTGTGGCTTACAAGGCTTTATTTATCATAAAAGTCATGTTGAATTTTTTCTACACACCATCTAACACTTTCCCTCCTTTGTTAGGTGAAACTGTCGTTGAGGGACGATACGGTCCTTGTATCAGGCTCCTCCAACCCACACCATCACCACCGTCAACACCACCTTCCACCCCCGAGCTCCAGCCGAAGTTACGATTCTCCATCCAGCAGCAGCCCCGCTAGCAGTAACAATGACCCTCCACCACCCATCTCCCATTCAGCTGTCTCCCTCTGCCAAATGCCCCCACCTCCGGCACATCATTTCAACTCCTGCAGCAAACTACGGCCCCTGGCAGCGCCCCAACCACCTCCTCCCCCCAAGCCAAGTAGCTTTGGGAGCACAGTAGAGGCAGCAGTTCACCCTGTGGCTCTGCCAAGTGTGGCCATGGTGGCCTGTAGGCAGCAGGAGGAGGCAGCAGAGGACAGCCCAGCAGACGATCCATCCATGCAGACCTTCCTGGGGAAGATCAAGGCCTTTGAGAAGATGGATCATTTTGCCCGAGCCCAAAGGATTCTGGAAGTGCAGGAGGCACAGAACGCCAGGGTGGGCAGAACTCCACACTCCCATTAGTAATCTGCAGATTCATAATGCAGATCACACACAGTAGTTTTCAGGGAATTAGATCAGTTCTTTTTGGGTGAAGTGAAATATAAAGATTAGTGTGGTGATGAAGCACTGTTCTCTTGGCCAGTCATATTTTTTTCATAGTGGCTGGTACAGTTACTGTAGCTTGATGAAAATGGCACACCAGACCTGAAGTGGTCAGCTGATGCTAACCATGTTTTACTGACAAATCTCACTTTACATATTTGCACCCAAAGCCAAATATAACCTTTAAATCTGAGTTTATATTTATAGAGATATATGTGTGTATGACAAATTATTGGCTCAAGTTCTTGTTAGCAAAGAGTTTTTCATTTTAGCAAGATCCCTACCACTTTATAAATGTAATGATTGATTGATTGATGAATGTTTATTTATGTAATGACACTGACGTTTTACTGAGAGATATCATTTTCGGTTGTTATATCACAACATGTTTTCAATCAACAATCATCATAAATCATAAAACAAGAAACTTTTCTTATTATAACATGTTAAGAAAGAGAAACATGCAGCAATTGATGAGAGTTTTCTTTCATGCTTTGAATGAGACAAAGGACACATCATCAGTCCATTTCTTCATTGGCTATATCCATGTGATAAAGATTTAGTTAAAACAAGACCACTCAAGTAGATTATATTTATTTACTTATTATGTCATGGTGGCACCAATATCCTGTGGTGATCTAGAAAATCTGGTAGTGTTATGTTTTCTTTGTGTAATGTTGCGTACTGGTCTGTTGAAGACGAGCGATGGGAATGACAATAAGATAAAGGTAAACTTAATGTCTCCAGTTTGTAATGAATGAACTGGCAGAATAACCTGTGATGATTGAACAGTTATGGTGTGTAGTATAAGAGTACACTGCATTCTAATAAGAAAACCAGAGACACTGTCACATGTTTATGACTCAACATCTCATGATTGATCTGTATCGCATGATTGTGAGAAAACTCATCTGAGATGTAAAACAAATATTTTTCTTCCTGTAAGTGTATTATACTTAACAAAGCCAGCATACAGATGTATGTAGTCAGTCAGTCCCTTCTAGTTACTTGCTTCATTTTTTAATTTCTTATTGTGAATTGCATTTTTGTATTTGTAGTGAGGACAGAAACAGAAACTGGTTATTTGGATAATAGGTAATAGCAGACTTTAATCTACTCTTCTGTGTTTGCAGTTGGAAATTTCTCAGAAGCACCCAGATATTTATGCTGTTCCTCTGAAGACAGCCAAGCTGGATCACAGTCGCCCACAGCCTATCGGGTAGGCTCACTACTGCCATACGACTGTTTCCAGCTCTGCTGTGAGTGTGTTTGTATCTCTGCAGTGTTTGCTAACCTCCCAGTTTATAAGATGTCACTGATAGTACAGCCTGAGAGACTTTTATAGAATTGATGGATAGAATTCCATCAACAAATGCAGTTTGAAGACACATTTAAGGATTTTAAGAGAGTTGCAAGAGGAAAAACTCCACAAAGTCAATAAAATCCCCTCAACGGACCTTGATCATCAGTGCTTTCAGTCAATTGAGTGCCAGGCTAAAAGAAAGCACCTCTTGTATTTCATGCTGTGTTTTTTCTCTTAATATTTAACTGTTAATCCCAGATTAAGGGGTGTCTAACCGAAACTGACAGCCCTAGTCCGGACGAAAGTGGTGGACTTACTTTGCCAAACTGTCAGTCAGCATATACATAGCATTGCCAGGGCTAGTAATGCACAAGCTAGGCTGGAAGCAGAGCTGGACTCTGAGCAGCTTGTATTTTCTGTGTCCAGCTCCAGCTCCTGTCCTGAACCCCAGATTCTCCCATCCTCCAAGGAGGGGGGTCCCTTCTACCACACTGAAGAGGAAGCAGAGGTGGAGGCAGAGCCAGGATACTACAACGCCAACTCCTACCAGTACCAGGACACTGAACTGTAGGGCTGGCACACAGCAGCTGTGCCAGCCCTCACCTCCTGAACATACATGTACACATGCACTGCATATGCAGTCTATTTACACACTTACCATTTCATCATGTCCTGCACAACAAGTAAGCCGCTGACTTTGAACTGACTCTCGCTTCTTTAATAATGAGGGGGGAAACAAACTGCCTTTTTTTTGCTTCAAGGAAGTTAAAGCAATCTGTATTATCCATTTGGATAAGAACACACTGTCTTCACTTTACTTTCTCTGTTGTATTTGATTGTTTCTTTCTTACATACCACTTTTAATGGTCAAACTGAGACTAGAAACCACTTGTTTTCTTGCCTATGCAACTCTTCAGTTTGTGCACAGCAACTGAAACCTATTGCCACGAGTTCTGCCCTCACAAAAACCTCAACAAACCCAAAAACCCACGATGCGCTTTATTATATCCATCCCCTGCTTTTTAAAGCTCCTATTATTTCCAGCTATGATCAACAAAGGTTACGTATATATTATTACATACAGCGTATCTATCTAAAGTAAAGTGTTTATACTCTGTCTTTGCATTCCTTCTATATGACAATGCCTGTGTATACAAACAGTATCTCTCTTTCTCTCTCTCTCTCTCTCTCTCTCTATATATATATATATATATAAATATACACACACACACACACACACAGACAGACACTGCCTGGCCAAGAAAAAAGGTCACACACTCTTAATATTTCGTTGGTACCACCTTTAGCTTTGATTACAGCACACATTCACCGTGGCATCATTTTGAAAAGCTCATGCAATGTAACAACATTTATTTCTGTCCAGAGTTGCATTAATTTTTCACCAAGATCTTCTATTGTCATCTTGGAATATGCCCATGTCATCAGGGAAGAAAAATCCATTGATGGAAAAACCTGGTCATTCAGTATATTCAGGAAGTCAGCTGACCTCATTTTATGGGCACATAACGTTGCTGAACCTGGACCTGACCAACTGAATCAACCTCAGATCATAACACTGCCCCCACAGGCTTGTACAGTAGGCACAAGGCATGATGGGTGCATCACTGCATCCGCCTCTCTTCTTACCCTGATGCGCCCATCACTCTGGAACAGGTTAAATCTGGACTCATCAGACCACATGAACCTTTTCCATTGATCCACAGTCCAATCTTTATGCTCCCTAGCAAATTGAAGCCATTTTTCTGATTAGTCTCATTGATAAGTGGTTTTCTTAAAGCTATGGTCTACGTTCTGAGAAAGATTTGAAAAAAGCATCCTCCCCACACACACCCCTCCCCTCTGTGCTCCTTAATCCCACCCCTCCGAGCTCGTATCGCCCTCCCCTCGGAGCCTCCCACGACACACCCCCTCCCGCAACAAGCAACAAGAGCAACAAGCCGGCCGGCAGAAACCAAATACGGCACCAGCTTTGAATGCAGAGTAACGATGTCGGATTCACAGGTAAAGTTATTACAGTGCACGTTGAAACTAACGTAAATCTTGTAAGTCATTACAATGTCCACTGCTAAGCTCCACAGCCAAGCTAGCGTAACGTCATTAGCATGTTACAGCTACGTTACACGTTACAGCTACGTAATAAGTTACTATTTATCAACAGTTAAGTTAGCCACTTCTAAAAGTTATTGAGGGCCAAGAGACTAACAGATGCTGCTGTTAGCTTTAATCATAACGATCGCTTCCACATTGTGGCTGAAAACTAAACCTGCATGAGCCTCGGACCCAGCTGTGTCCCAGCTGTTGTCTGAGTGGCACCACGACCGCGACACAAACGTGCCCTGTAAACCGTAATCTCTTGTTTATGACAGATAAGACACACAAATACACACATTGTAACACGTATATGATAATCCATCGTATTGATTTAGCAAAGGCTTCGTTGAAAACAAATGGACAAGACCGGGAGGAAGGTTACCAAAACAGTTGAGTAGTGACCGGGCAAGAGGTTGTTATGGAGAAATAAATCCGGACAGGATGAATGAAACCCCAACGCGAAGCAGAGGGGTTTCATTCAACCCCAACGCGAAGCAGAGGGGTTTCATTCATTCATTCATTCATCTTACTTGCATTACTTGCTGCTTCATTTAGCTGCCACGAGCAAATAAATAGGCTGATTTGGAGTAAACATGATAGCAATTTTAGCTTACAATGCTAACATAGAGGCTAACGTCTCCGTCGACAAGTGTAAACAAGTGTTGACAATATTGCAGAGACAGAAATTGTTTCGTAGCCGTCTAATAACACAGAAAAAAACTAACGGCAGCTTTCACAGTCATAAGCCAGCATCAGCATAAAAGTTATCTGTGTCACAATATCCACAATAAAGACGAAAGATTACCTGTTCAACAAAAACTCCGCTGTATCAGCTTCGCTTTTCAGGTCCATATCTTCACGGAGCTTTCGCCAACATTCAAACGATGACCCAATGTTTACTCGGGTTTGAGCCCTCTTTGTGTCGCATCTCCGCTTTGTCTCTGCCTTTTCAGTGACAGACTTGCGCTTTCTTTCAGCCTTTGCCGGTGGGGCAAGCAGAGGCCACTTGCTACTGTCGCTCTGTTTTCCCTCCATACCTGAACTGCTCAGGGCCAAACAAACCTCTTGCCCGCTTGTAGTTTCAAATGCGGAAGTGGGTTGGGACGAGCCGTGACCAGGAGCAGGAGAGTGAGTGAGGGGATTGGATGGAGGGTCCGAGAGAGAGAGTGCAAATTTGAGCAAGGGGAAACTCCCATCCAGACCGGATGGCTGCTATTGGTCAATTTCTTTGCAGTTTTGCATGCGCTAGAGAGAATGGATTTATTTGGTTCCTTTTGCTCTTCACATTGTGTAGGACGTACTATTTGGCCATAACCACCATCTAAATAATAACAATAATGATCAATCTTTCAAATCGTAGACCATAGCTTTAAGGCTACACAGCTGTTTAGTCCCAATCCCTTGAGTTCTCTTCACATTGTGCTCTTACTTTCACTATTAAATATAGCCGTGAGTTCTACTGTTGATTTTTTACAATTTGGCCTGTATCAAACAGAGTAACATCTTTTCCAGGACCACAGGATATGTCTTCTAACATGGTTGTTTAAGAAATGAGAAGCTCCTCACTGCATCAGTTAGAGTTAAATAACTTGTTGCCGGCTGAAACATATTGATCACTGCAGTAATTGTCCAATGGAAGGCTCTTACCTGTTTGCTTAGTTCAATCCAAGTGGTGACTTTTTTTTGACCAGGCCGCGTGTATATATATATATATGTATACACAGTATATATACACACACACACACAAATACATACGTAAATACATATATTCTATCTCGTAACTCTGGAATTGGTTACAATTTTTTGAAGTGCCTTTTACTTTCTTAGTCCCATGAGGTTTGGGTTGTGTTTCCTCCGCCCCTCAGCCACCCAGCCGTACTAAAACCTCTGCTGCAGTCAAGCTTAAAGGGAAACCAGGGAACCAGTGACACCAAAACCTTAATGCTGTCCCCACACACTGTACTGTCTGCTGTCACCTCCAGTGACAAAACTTAACAACACACCCCCAGTACACACCCTGCACTTTCAATCCTATTTGCCATGTGTAAGAAAGAGCAAAAAGGTCTGATCTCAAGACTTCAGTCAGGAACATTATGAGTCAAACAACAGTTTGAAATTTTAAATTGAGAAAATTAGACAAAGGCCCGGTCACTCCAGCATAGAAAAAGCCTGATTTATAGGCAAAATCAATTAATTTCAATGAAGCTGCCACAACAGTGGACACGCTCAGAGGAGGTAAAGTAAGTATGTGCAAATCTTTCATATCAAGTTGAGTTTGGTGAGCTTTAACATTGACCAACTGTATATTGGACTGTACTGATCTTTGTAGGAATGAACAGCCTGACAGTTAAAAAAGGAAGCTTTCATAGGTCATTAAGTGTTTGCACTTTTATAGGCTATAACCTCCTCTGTCACAATATAAACTGCTCCACAAAAGAAGCATGGCTTTTTGCCAGATATGAGATAAAAATATGTCTCTTGAAAAGACAAGGTAAAGCTATTCTCCTTTTACCGACTACAGTCACTAGCTTACTAAACTCATTCAGCTAGTTAGCCACCTCGCAACCCTTCGGAGAGCTGTTATGACTGAGTAGAGCATTTTTCTGGCTGGCGAGCATGTTGAGGTGTTACCACACAGGACTGTTAACTGCTTATTATATTAGTATTAATAGTTTGTATCAGTAATAACGTTGTATTCACCAAATTACAAATATATCTGAATGCAGCAACATTCTCAGAAACAGTCCAATTAAGTCAGATGATAAAACAAGTCATTAAAACTATTAACCAATCTGTTAAATTGGCATGAACGTCTACTGGCCACTCTCTAAATACATCCATGAGTTAGTCCAGCTGGCCAGCTACAGTAGTTGGCTAATGAGTCCTGTGGGTAGTCACTACGTCACCAAGCTTCTAGCACAACCTATTTTACAAGGACATCTAACATATGTTGCCGTGCCGCTGTCTGGTGTGACTGGGCCTTAAGATTCCTTTTTCTTGATTTTGCCCTCTCTGGTGCTCAGCATTCATTGCTGTGCTGTTTTTGCACTGTAACCTCCAGCCAGAAGTGATGTAAGTTTTATTTAACTGAGTCTTAAATGTGTGGCCAGTAGAATGATGTCTTTTGCCTTTGAATGTTTTGTTGATTAAGTTTCTGCAGGTGGAGATCTCTTCTGTCTGTTTAGCCATGGTGAATTTCACTGCCTATGCTGACAAGCCGGTAAATGATAGGGTTGGTAATATTCTATATTTCTCTTGTCAACAAATCCAATGAACAGATACAAACCAACAATGAATCAATTCTTCTGACAAGTATTATGTGTTTATCCAAAGCCTGATCTATTTTATTCCTCTATGCCATAAAGCCACTAGAATAACTGATGTTTATTAATCCACTGATGACAATAGTCCCCAACAAATTCACTTGTTCCTCCTGTTTTAGTGATGTTTGATAAAGAACTGAAGTGTCCAAGCATCCAGACATTTGAGGAGCTTTAAAAAAATCTTTATGAAGCTGTCTGAACCTTTAAATATTCATGCCTTCAGCAGAAAGTATCAAGATGCACACTAACATTGTTGGTTCAGGTCTTTATGTGGAGAATATAGAATAACACCACCCTTATCTTGTTAAAGGGATAGTTCGGATTTTTTGACATGAAGTTGTATGACATCCTCACCATCAGTGTCGTGCATCAGCAGTGACTTTTCCCCCACTGCGTCCTGTGAGCCGAGGTCTGTCCCGCTGTTGTTGCTGAAGAAAGAAGTTACGGCTAGTTTGCGGGGCCACGAAGATAAAGCGTTTTGCTTCAAAAAACAATATCCGTTCAAAAGAGTAAAACATTTGCATCACAAAATCGTTTACGACAAAAAAGTCAGACCTCACGATCACCTGGCACTATTTCCCCTCCCTTCGTATCACTGCGCGCTTCACGGTGTTTACGTGCTCGGATGTGCGAGAGAGCTAACGTGAGAGCTAACGTGAGTACTAGCGAGATTATTAGACAAGAGGATATATAAAAATGGTGCGGATTTGCGATTATCCGGGTTGCAACAACAAAGATCACACCAAGTCGCCGTATATAATTCACCGCTTTCCTGTCACAAACATTGCTATTAGGCAACTTTGGCTTCTTGCCATAGGCTTGAACATTGAAGCAAGACTGCCAAGGGTGAAAAAGCTTCGTGTGTGTAGTGCACACTTCAGCAAGGACGATTATGTTCCTACACGCCCAGGAAAGAGGAAGAAACATGTTTTGAAGAGCGCTGCTGTGCCACGACCCCAGGTAAGAACAACTATCTACAAGCTAAAGACGGTGCCTTTTTATATGATGGCTGTTATTATTATTGTCAGCAACTATGTACTGTCTGTACAGGTCCAACTTCAGCTTGGACCACTTCTCTGTCTCTCTCCTCTCTCTCTGCCCGTTCTAACTCCATTTGACGAAGCTCGGTGTCTGTGTATTCGGGTTCATAAAGATATCCCTTTGGCTCTGTGGTAAAAGGAATGTCTTCATCACTCGTTTCGTAGTCAGACATATTTACGTTTACCATCCGAGCATGTAAACACCGTGAAACAGCTGACGGAGCAGTGCGGTGTGTCAACAGGCGGAAGCGCGCAGTGATATGAAGGGAGGGAAAATAGTGCCAGGTGATCGTGAGGTCTGACTTTTTTGTCGTAAACGATTTTGTGATGCAAATGTTTTACTCTTTTGAACGGATACTGTTTTTTGAAGCAAAACGCTTTATCTTCGTGACCCCGCAAACTAGCCGTAACTACTTTCTTTAGCAACAACAGCGGGACAGACCTCGGCTCACAGGACGCAGTGGGGGAAAAGTCACTGCTGATGCACGACACTGATGGTGAGGATGTCATACAACTTCATGTCAAAAAATCCGAACTATCCCTTTAAAGCTGTGTCCCATTTCAGAACAGCTTCCTCTGACGACTGAACACAGGTGCATTCTGGCCGGATGAACTTGCTCGGGCATTGTGCCTAGATTTTGACACAGAACTGCTCTTCCAGATCTCGAGATTAATAAAGCAGGACTCACCTGAAGGCCTTTTTTAATGTCATTTGATTATGAAGTGCATACCTCATAAACCATTTTAACAGTCAACTTTCAGGGCCCTGAGGGAAGTTGCTCCCTCAGCCAAGATAGTAATCCAGCCTCGTCTGAAGGAGACACATTTGTGGGCTGTGTCCTTCAAAGAGAAAGGCTCTGAATTGAAACACAACATTTTTATTATTATGTCAAGTGAACATTAGACATTAAACACGTGACTCCCTGTGAGCTAGTAGACACTTCTCCACACAATGAGCTGGCTTAATCATGTTTGTGTTCTATCAGCCATCTGCAGAGTGGAGCCAAACTAATGAACACATTTATACACCCAGAAGGAAACTTATGATCGATGAGTCGACTTCTGAAGGCACATTTGCTAACCGACAGAAATGGGGTCCCAGCGTCGAGTGGGAATGTATGTTCTGCTCCGGTCTCGCTCTCTGATAGAAGCATCTGGCCGTCTTCGATCTGGGCTCCATCACCAGTGTGAATGAATGATGTCCCACATGTTTCAAATATGCTTGATTGTGTATGTCAGTTCACTCTTTACCTCCACACAAGAGTTACAAAGTGCTTACTGTCAGTAAGTGCTAATGTGTGACGTCCATCACATGGACAGGCATTGAACTCGTTGAGTATCGTGTACTGTGTCATGGCAGAGGGTTGTAGAGAGCATGAGAGGAATGACTGGACGGTGTCTGCTGAGTTTTTTCCCTTATGTTTTCACTTTAAAACAGAAAATAAAACAAAATGTCTTAACCACATGTGTAGTGTATGTACTGTGATCATTTGACAGAATTCATACCCAACTGACTGATCCAAGTCACACAACTGGAGCCTTATAATAAAGCTGGTCTAAGCACTACATCGATGGCTAACTTCCTGTCCATTTTGAAGTTAGCGATCCCCTCCCTCCTCTCTACGTAACCACATGAGCACACAGCGGTTATCATCAGACATAGCAGAAAACACTACCTGAAAGTCTACAATCCTGCTTTCTGCCTGGTTTACCCATTTAAATGTACTCATCCTCTGTGAATCAGAACAGGTTCACCTGGTTTGGAAGTCAAAATGCAGTCTGTAGAAAGTCTACACTTCAATTGTGTGGGTTTAGATGAAAACACCGGTCAATAAAACAGTAGTAGCAGGACATTACACAGGTTGTGTAAATAGAGACAATTTTGTGTTTATAACACTTTGATTCTAAACTAAAGATCTGTGTAGGCACCAGCTGTTCTATCGCCTTCATTGACCAAATGTAGCATTTCACCAAGTGTGTGCCTGTAACATGTGCAGCAGATTTCACAGCAGTGAAAGTGTTGGTTAGGGTTTACATGTAAATACTTCCACACTGTGGCACAATGCTAAATACATCAACTCTGCATTTGCATGTTCTGCAAGTTTTATGGTAAGTAGATGGTAAATACCTAGTAATATTTCAAATATTTCTTTTGAAATTAAACCCCAATTACCACAATAATTACCTTTTTCTTTTTTTTTTAAACATGATTTACTAATAATATTCTACTACTTTCCAGTGATCAGTTAATTTCTGGTAATGTATTCGGTACCTTTCCAGGACACTAGTTTCTGCCAAACGTCTGCAGGTCAGCAAATTGAAATTGTGGGAATTAAACATTTTTTTGATTCAGAAACCAAAGTATGCATTAGAAGATGTCAGGAACTGAGATGAGGGGTGATTCTCTTTGCCTATGGTGTTGTCAGAAAGTCAGATTAGCTGCCAGTCATTGTCTGCAAAACATGAAGGGGTCATTGTTTTTGGCAAGGCATCATTAAGAACTGTCATGAGGTATGTAACCACTTCTCTGTTGTTACCTGACAGTATAAAAGTCAACACAATCTGGGAGACTGCAGAGAACACTTCTTCTCTCCGTGCTGCATGTATTAAAGAGACCTGATTCATCACACCAAGTCTTTAATTCTTCAGAGAAGTAGCAACTCTTAACTTCAACAAGGAGAATTTCCTTAAAAAAGTACATTCACTATCATACTGATGCAACTGGCCCATTCACCTCCATTTGTCAACTAGCACCCATGGGTCTCTCCACTGAGCTCATCACAAGTCCAGCTCCACATCCTTCCTGATCTTCTGCATTGCTCCTTACCATCCTCTTCACCATCCCCCTTAAAATCTGTGTGTTTTCAACAAGACTAAGAGTCCCTCAACCCGACTGAATAGACTGCAGGACATGTTTTTTCCTCGGTCTGTGAGATTGTTGAATCACAGTCTGGCTTCTCAGCAGGCCTCAGTGTTCCTGTGTAGAGCAAAGAATGTGAACGTGAGCGATTACAGCTATCATACTGCAGCCACTCATTTATAATGCTGACATAATATATGTTTGTAGTATCTGTTTTGTTGTTTGGTTTAATGTTGTGTTTTCTTATGATTGTATAAGTGTATCGAGACAAGATACATTTCACAAAGATATTCAAATAATTGAGTGAAATCGATCAAAATCTCTTGTTATTGCATGAATTGAGATAGTGAGACACTTTAATTGCAAGGGATAAATATAGTTAAGCTTTTGTTCCAGTGTGATCTGCAGTAAGGTATTCACAGTGGATCATCCTGGAAAATAAATATGGACAGGCTGAGATTTGACACTCCAGTGTTCAGCAGCAGATACAGATACTTGATCCATTGATGGTGCTGCGGAAAAATGAGAAGAACAACATAATGATAGTGCAGCCTCCAAGTCAGAGAATAGAATAGATCCATAAGAACAGGACATAATGTTGAACTAATCCTGCTCAGGCAAAACAGGTAAGGTAAAGCAATGCTTATTGGGTTTGTAAAAGGAACTGAGTCAGACCAGCCACAAAGTCAGTATTCCAGGCTACAACTTCATATTCACATGTATGTCCTTCGGCCAGGACACTAATCCAATATATGAAGTTCAGGGGAAATTGAACATTGTAAACATGAGTTACAACTTCCTGTTTCATGGCAAAGCATCAGAGTTAACTGCACAGCCAGAGCACCACTGTCTGATCATACTCTCAATCTTCACATTAAAGCATCATCAAGGTTAATAAGGATCTTCATGGTCAGAACATCCTTTCCATTCAAGGTGGATCTGCCCAACCTGGTAGGAGGGGAACATTTAATCTAAGTACAAATAATGTCATTACCTGTTGCCAGTAGGTGTTGCTATGACTATATTGACTATATGACTTATTATTGGCATGTACTGTAGATGTCCTCTGACCAGGACTCTTATAAAACAAGGGGAGTTTTGGGCCGATTGTACAATTCATTTTTGAAATGCAACCACTTCCTGCTTTCAGACCCAAAATTCGCTGCACTGCCATGCCCACGCTGCAAACAAAAACTCAAAAGCTTTGAAATTTAGCATGACAAGGGTCTTTAGGATGCACTCACCAATTCTGAACATTCTGAACTCGTCCTCTGGGCTCAGATTGAGCCCAGAGGAAGAGTTCAGAACACACTGAGGACATGCCCTGAAGAGGAAGGAATGGCAGGCTCTGAAATGACAGAATAATTAGTGACTGGCAGACAAGTTAATTCAATTAAATTATAAAGGTGCAGAAAATCATAGATCCCAATGACAACAACTAACCATCACAAATAATTTTATTTTTGCCAGATAGTATGACCATGTGCCATTTCAAAGATTTTTCCCATCCAAAGGCTGATGTGCAAACTTTATTTCACTGCACAAAGATGAATTATTTTAGATGTACTGTTAGTTCATCCACATCAGTCAGTGAAGGACAGGTATTTAGACAGGCCTGGGTATCTTTTTGAGGCTCAAAGGGTCAGTTTAGCCATATTACAAAGAAATATAATTTCTAACTTCTTTTTAATGGCATCTCTCCTTGAATACACGTAGGTATGAATTGTCTCTACATTCATAAATTCAGTAATGTGTCCTCTCAGTCTGAACAGTTTTCATAGGATCTGCTTTTTACCAAAGAAATAGTCCTGGAGACCGTTGTCAGTGTACTGTGTGGATTATCTAGAGTAAAGGTTGCACTGAGAAATGATGCTTCACAAACAGGGGTGTGGCTGTTTAACTTCCTAAATAGAGTTTATATTTATTTATTTCCTTCAGTACTATGAGCAACACAAACTCTATTCCATTCACCTCAGTTGTTGTGGAGTAAGGACAGAAATCTCAGAAACATAAACCTGGATACACAAAACCAGAACTATCTTGGTTTGATACTACAAGTGGAGGATTAGGAAAAAGTCCTTAAAGTTAGTTAAGAGTCCAATTCAATGCATATAGAGAAGATTAAAAAAGTAAGTAAGTAGTACAACAAATGTCCATAATATCCATCATTTCCAATACACACTCCGTAATACACACTACCTAATACAAACTCCCTACACTGTAATGAATCAGTCGATCAAATCTGTTTCAATAACTGGACACTAGAGCTATTTGTAAAAATGTCCATGTCATACAGTGTGTGGGGTTCATTTCAGATTTCAGTTTATGTTATGCTAGTTTATTACTGTGTATATGTTTTGAATTTGTATATGTCACAACCATTAATAACAAAAAGACTAGTGCTACACCCCATCACAGAGGAGCAGATGGAACTGCCTCAGGAATCATCATGTGATAAAGTGTGGCTTGTCTGTCCTGTGATAGTAGTTGTTAGGAAGAAAAAAAGGAAACAATGACAGGATGAAAATGAAGAGAACAGCATAGATGAAAAGACTGAGTGTTGGCAGGTAAACTGTCTGGTAGAAGCTCTCAGGTCAAAGCCACGTCAACACTGTTGCTACATGAGCTTCAAGAGAAACAGATTATAGAAGATGAATCACTGCTGTGGTACAGTCCAGGAACAATATGAAGATTACACATGATTCACACCAGGTAGCATTACAGTCGTTTAGTTTACATACACTTTTAAAGAACATGTATATCATGGCAGTCTTGAGCTCCAATGATTTCTACAACTCTCATTTTCAGAAGACCTATAATAAATTCATTATTGAACCAAACTTCCTGAATGTTTTTCCTTCCACGGCAGCCTCTCAGCTCATGTTGATGTAAAACACAACTGACTGTGGACACTGACACCTGTCTTCAAGCAGCCTCTAATTCATTGCAGACTTTGCAGACATTGCAGAGTTTTCTGTCAGCAGCAGGAGATAGTTTGTTTTTTCTGATCTTGGCAGTGACACAACTGTGCGATGAGCTTCCTACTTACAAACAGTTGTTTGTACAGTTGATCTTGGGACCTGTAACTGCTTTGAAATGGCTTCAAGTGACTTTCCTGACTTGTTCAAATCAATAATGTGCTCTTTCAGATCAATGCTGAGCTCCTTGGACTTTCCCATTGTAGTGTTTGTGGTTGAGTCTAATGGCTGTATCAAACAAGTCCTATTAAAATGGACCCAGAAAAGCCGTAGAACATTTGATTCACACAGCGTTTATATAATCACCGAAATTGATTGTTCAAGTTGTTCAATAAATTCATTATTGAACCAAACTTCATGAATGTTTTTGTGACAAAGTAGTTTGTGTTCCACTCATTCATCACAGAAACATGAGAGCTGTAGAATCATTGGAACTGAAACACTGACATGATGAACATGTTCTTTATGAGTGGATGTAAACTTTTGACCACGACTGTATGAACATGGTGGAAATCATTTCCATGGGATGTTTTTTCAAACCAGTATAGGCCTACAAAAGACATTACTATTTTATAATATTATACTTTATTGTGGAGGTACAATGCAATATAAATCTGCCAGTCTGTTTCTCTTCTCCTCGGGCCAACATACCTAACCTCTTCTTAACTAGATGCACATTTTCAATCAGGTCTTCAATGTACAGTTCAGCCCAAATACCAGAAATGCTGTATATCCCTTGTGCCCTCAAATCTACTACCCTCTGGACACCTTTGTGGCAAAAATGTACACGCACAGAAAAACTGCTATAAAATCATCATACATCAATATTTTTTTCTACTTTTTTTTTCATAAATTACTTAAACAACTTCCCCCTTATTCAAAACTACCAAACATTCAATCATTTTCAGGATTTTAACCCCTTAAATGCCAGTTTAACTATTTGAATTATTTCATTTTTTGTTACAAAAAAACACAAAAAATGAATTATTTCCCATAAAATAAATAGTAGGGAGATGGAGCTTTGGTGGTGATTAGAGTCTTGGATATGTCAAAGATTAGCAGCGAAATTGATTTCATTGCATTAGTATTTTTTATGTAGTGTCAAATACTTCCTCTGGACACCTTCGTGACCAAAAATGCCCCATTGACTGCCATTCAAACCACATGTTTTAATCTCACTGCCATTAAAGTATAAAACCATGCATTATCTAATGTCAGCATTTCATTTTGAAGAAAAGTAGTGATATTTGACATTTTTACTGTATTCCACCAGATTCAACCATTTTCCCATTGTAGGCCGAGGCATGAAATTCTTGTATTTTTGCCAGTTATATTATGTGTATGCGTGCGTGCATGCGTGTGTGTGTGTGTGTGTGTGTGTGTGTGTGTGTAGTTCATTTCCAGCAGCAGACCAGCAGGTCCTGCAGCATGTGACCTGGTGCTCTCTACCTGGTGTGTGTGTGTGTGTGTGTGTGTGTGTGTGTGTGTGTGTGTGTGTGTGTGTGTGTGTTTAGTTCATTTCCAGCAGCAGACCAGCAGGTCCTGCAGCATGTGACCTGGTGCTTTCTATAAATGCACCTGTTACACTTGGTGCAGGTGGTAGAAGGCCTCTTTTTTAGGCTTGTGCACAACCAGCGCACACCTCTCCTTCTGGTCGAGCTGGTGGCAGCAGTGGCAATGGCGATGTCGGTGGTTTCTCATTTTGTCATTTGCAAAATCAGCTGGATCATGATCACGATTCTTGATATGGCATATCTTGTGGGCCCTGGCATCATGCTGGTGGGTGCCTGAATGTAGCGCAGCGTCGCGCCGTGAGGTGGAGACCAGACTTTCTTCATTCTTCGCTGTGCACTCACTGTTAGGATGGGTAGGAGCCTCGGTGTCCTCTTCACTTTCAGAGGATGGGTCAGAGGCACTCACAGAAGTGGAGGACTCCAGTGAGCATTCTGTGTCACACTCCCCCTCGAAGCTTGTGTCTTCTTCAGATGAGTCCTGCAGCTCGCTGGCAGATAAAGGCTGCATGACCATTTTTAAAGCCACTTCATTTTTGCTCCTTCTCTTTGCTCCAGGTCCTTTCTCCTCCTCACTAATGAAATGACCCCTCAGCCAAGCTGCATGTTTATCTTTGACTGTGAAAGCAGCCAGGTGCATAAACACAGTAACAGTTGTTTTTGCTTTGTTTTTGAGTACAGCAAAGGCAAGAGGCCATGTTTTTACTCAAGCACCTCTTCAAAGACACATGAAACACATCCCTCAAAAGATGCCATTTTTTCACCCCTGAAATGATCAGTGTGTGCTTACAGATTCAAACACACACACTCTCTCTCTCTCTCTCTCTCTCTCTCTCTCTCTCTCTCTCTCTCTCTCTCTCTCTCTCTCTCTCACACACACACACACACACACACACACACACACACACACACACACACACACACACACACACACACACACCAGGTAGAGAGCACCAGGTCACATGCTGCAGGACCTGCTGGTCTGCTGCTGGAAATGAACTACACACACACACACACACGTATACACACACACACCTACACACACACACACACACACACACACAAAAATCACTCTTGGGGCCCCCTAGTCGTCACATGGCTCCATAATATAACTGGCAAAAATACAAGAATTTCATGCCTCGGCCTACAATGGGAAAATGGTTGAATCTGGTGGAATACAGTAAAAATGTCAAATATCACTACTTTTCTTTAAAATGAAATGCTGACATTAGATAATGCATGGTTTTATACTTTAATGGCAGTGAGATTAAAACATGTGGTTTGAATGGCAGTCAATGGGGCATTTTTGGCCACGAAGGTGTCCAGAGGGAGTATTTGACACTACATAAAAAATACTAATGCAATGAAATCAATTTTGCTGCTAATCTTTGACATATCCAAGACTCTAATCACCACCAAAGCCCCATCTCCCTACTATTTATTTTATGGAAAATAATTCATTTTTTGTGTTTTTTGTAACAAAAAATGAAATAATTCAAATAGTTAAACTGGCATTTAAGGGGTTAAAATCCATAAGCTGTAACACAGCCAAAAGGATCACCAAATAAATAAAAAAAATGAGAAAAATGTACAAAAATGCCCGAGGAGGGCACAAGGGATATTTAAGTAGTTCATGTACCTGAACCTAACCCAACCTTCAAATTAAATCAAATGAATTTTATTTATATAACCCAAAAACACCATCACATTGCCTCAGTGGGCTTTACAATCTGTACAGTGAACGACATCCTTTGTCCTTAGACCCTCGATTCAAGTGAGGAAATACTTCACATATTGAGAAAAAAAACAACTTATAACGATAAACACAGTTTACAAGTTGCATTGACAGAATATCTGATACAAATTATAATATGTAAAGTGTGTGGATCCAGGAGACGACTGAGCAGATGAGGCATCGACGAGTGATGCCCGAGCCACATGACCTCCTCTCCACCGTGGTGACCTGGAAGAGGGCAGGCCACACAAGATAATTAGCAGTAAAAAAGAAAAGATCAGAGTGAAGAGGCATCACATTTTACAGAAATACAGATATAAGTAGATAGTAAAACAAAGAAGAGCAATGATGCAGCGGAGCCCAGAGTGTGATGATCCAGATCCATCAATATGTCAGGCAGCAGGAGCCAGGAGAGGTAGATGGTCCCAGGGGCCCGTGCTCCATCAGGTGGGAGCCTGAATGAAAAGAGAGGAGGAGAAGGAGCAGGAAGAAGAGGAGGAGGAAGAGGAGGAGGAGGAGCAGGAGGAAGAGGAGGAGGAGAAAGAGAAAGAGAAAGAGAAAGAGAAAGAGAAAGAGGAGGAGGAAGCTATAGAGAGTGAGAGAGCGACACAGCTTGCAGCTTCTGGGGACAGAAAACAAAAAGAAAAGTTAGAGAAATGTGATGTTAATCAGAAAAGCAGATTGTTTCTCATCAGCAGGACATAATGTCAGTTCTAATACTATAAGTAACTTATTGAGACTGAGACCGACCCACTGAAGAAGTTAGCAATCCAAGTCAAGGACTAATCAAAGGCTAAGTCAAAGAAGTGAGTTTTGAGTTTAGATTTAAAGGCGTCAGTAGAGCCAGATTGTCTGATGTCAGCTGGGAGGTTATTCCTGAGGAAGGGGGCCGATAGGAAAGAGCCCTGCAGCCAGCTGACTTCTTCTTAACCCTGGGAACCGTCAGGAGCCCTGAAGTCTGAGAGAGTAATGCACAAGTTGGAATATATGGTATAATGAGATCTGACATGTACCACGAGGCAAGGTCGTGTACAGTTTTGTATGTCATCAGCAGCAGCTTAAAGTCTGATCTTATATGTATTGGGAGCCGATGCAGTGAGGCTAGGATTGGTGTAATATGATCAAATTTTCTTGTACGTGTTAAGACTCTAGCTGCAGCATTCTGAACCATCTGAAGATTTTTAGTGCTCTCACATGGAAGACCTGAAAATAAGGCATTACAATAATCCAGCCTAGATGAAACAAAGGCATGAATCAGGATTTCTGCATCAGCTGTGGACAGGAAGGACCTATTGCGTAGGTGGTAAAAAGCGATCTTGGTAATTTTTTTGATGGGCTGATAGAAAGAGAGGGTAGGATCAAAAGTAACACCAAGAATCTTGACAGTTGAACTTTGAGAAATAACACAGTTGGCAAGAGTTACGGTCACCTGATCGAAGTGGTGTCTCTGTCAAGCAGGGGCAATGACCAGCATCTCATTTTTCTCCAAATTCAGGAGCAGGACATTTTCTGACATCCATACCTTCACTGCATACAAGCAGGTCTCTAATTTCGTGATTTGAGATTTATCATCAGCTTTTATGGGCACATACAGCTGAGTGTTGTCCGCATAGCAGTGGAAATGTATTCCATAACTCTGAATAATTTGGCCAAGAGGTCAAATATATAAAGAGAAGAGCCAGTAACAGAAGCACTGAGGTAGAGTTTGAGTCCAAAGTAAGTAGAATGTAATACCACTTTAGTAAGGGCAGTTTCAGTGGATGTGGTCAAGATGTGGTTTCTTAAGTAGAGGCCTAACCACAGCAGACTTAAAACTAGCAGGGACAACACCGGTCATGACTGATAAATTAACAATATTTAACAATGTAGGTCCCAGTTCTGGCCATAGATCCTGAAACAGTTTTGCCGGAAGAGGGTCCAGGATGCAGGTAGTTGGTTTTGAGGTTGAGACTAGTTTAGACAATATCTCAAGAGAGATACTTTCAAAAGTGTTAAGAGCTGAGACTAACAGAATCAGCAGAAGGATGTTTTATAATCAACTTTGATGAGGAAGCCAGAGATGAAGGGTTAATTTTGGTTCTAATCTCATCAATTTTATTGCAAAAGAAATCTAAG